>NW_027187289.1:4596396-4597571 GCF_028583685.1 Petaurus breviceps papuanus
CCCATCGCAGTGTCAACATCCCCTCCCCCCCCGCGACCAGCCCACCCCCTTGTGGGTAGTGCACCCCCCCCAAGGGAAGTCCCCACCCACACCTTATCTCCACTTCAACCACAGCTACCAGACTTGACCCCCCAGCATACTGGCCCTGCTTTCAGCCCAACTCCCTTAGCTATCATCAACCAGAGAAACAATTCTTTGGGGATATGACCCAGCAACAGCTTCCTCTGCAGGTGCTGCCACACCTGCCACACCTTATCTCCTCTTCAACCACAGCTACCAGACTTGAAAAAAAAGTTCTTTCTACCAAAAACATGAACATAGTCAAATGATCAACAACAGAAATGGGTGTGGCTTCATCGGTGGAAATACTGTTAAAGAGGCATTGTTGGCTTTGCTGCAGAACTCTAAGGACCCCTAGGCCTTTCCATCTGATTTGCATTTGGACCGCATCAGAGAATGTCTTGCTTTTCTCTTTGTATTCACTGAGCTTAGCATAGTGCTTTGCACACAGTAAGTCCTTAATAAATGCTTTTTCATTCATTAATTTATTTATTCATCCTGGCATTCAAAGACCTCTACCATGACTCCAAATCAACATTTTAGTCTTATTTTATAGAATTCCCCTTTACATGCTTCTCTTAATTTGAAGCAAACCTGGACAATCAGCTGTTTCTGGTTCTTGTTCTGATCTCTGCTATGAAGTGATATTGTAAAGCATTTAGCATAGTGCTTGGTCTGCTTGTTGTCTTCCTTTTTACCTCGATTCTCTAAGCCTGGCATGGTCTCCATCTGCATTTTCACCTTTTCCTCTAGCAATATCAAGTTCCACCTTCTTTGTGACTCATTCTTCTTTGAACCTCTTATGCGTCTACGTACTTATATTCTAACTTGATTATCTTAAAGCACAGATCTGATTATGCCAAAACTCCAAACCCCCCTCCCCATCCTTTCCAATTCAATAAACTTCTCTGACTTTTTATTGCCTCTAGGATCAAATGTAAAATGCTCTGTTTGGCATTCAGAGTGCTTCATAATCTAGCCTCCTCCTATCTTCTCAGTCATGCCAGACCTTAGTCCCTGACATGTACTCATCAATCTAGTGACACTGACCTGACTGTTCCATGAACAAAACACTCTTCGGCATTTTCTCAGGCTCTCCCCCATATCTACAAAGC
>NW_027187289.1:4597581-4617851 GCF_028583685.1 Petaurus breviceps papuanus
TTGTAAGCTCTTTGAGGACAGGGACTATCCTTTGCCTCTTTTTTGTATCCCCAATGCTCAGGCATCCTTACAGTGCCTACCATGTAATAGGTGCTTCATAAATGTTTATTGATTTATTTGTATGCATTTTTTTGCTTGCTTTTTGGAGTGGGGAAGGCCGGGCAATTGGGGTTAAGTGACTTGCCCAAGGGCACATGGCTAGTAAGTGTGAAGTGTCTGAGACAAGATTTGAACTTGGGTCCTCCTGACTCCAGGGCCAGTGCTCTATTCACTTTGCTACCTAGAAGCCCCACTGTATGCATTTCTTATTCCTTTACTACCTTATACATTCACTGAGGGCATGAACTATATTGGTTTTCATCTTCTTAACACAGAACCTAGTGTAGCACCTTGCACATAGTGGGAGGTTAATAGAAATTTTTTAAATTTAATTTCTACTGTATGATGCTATTTCTTTTAACCCTGTATGACCTTGGGAAAGGCACAGGAAAGTGTAAGTGATCAATAAGAGAATATTTGAAAAATGTGAGAGAAAGGGCACTTCCTTAAAGGATCTTTATATATAATGTCATGACAGAAGAGAGTATCTCTTGAACATTTTGGCTCTCTTACAATGGTTAATGATATCTAGAGATAAACATTCATATGTAGCATCTATTGCAAATAGTCAATTCCTACCAATAGCATGTTAATTTTATGGGTTGTGTATATGTGCAGATTTCTTAACCATACATTATTTAACTTACAGGTACACTCTTTATTAATGATTGATTGTATAACATAATATATTATGTGTTAAGCTATGAAAAATTTTAAAAAATGTTTTTATTTTTCTGTTCTCCAGGTTAATTATTGTTTATATTCTCAAATTCCTTCTGTATTAGCCAACTCTCAGTAAAAACACTTAAATAAACTATCCATTAGGTTTAGAAATGTCAGCACAGCTGTCTAATTTTGGATCGTCATTGATGAATGTTCATGGCAACTTGTGCAGATATATAGTAACTTCCTGTATCAATGGTTCTTGAATTTTAAAATTCCATTAACTCCCTAAGGATTCCTCTGACTGTCTCACTATATACTCTTCTCTGTCCCTTAAAGAAGCCAAAGTGATTCATTTCTGCATCACTTTGGAAAACAGGAAGGCAGAGCTGGAGGGAAACCCTTAAGGCAAGTAGCACTAGACTGCTATAAAAGGAAGGAAAATTGAGTAAAAAGACATAAAATGACTTGGACAACAATATCTATATTTCAGGAAGCAATGTAAGGACATGCCTTTTCCTCCTCTCAGTAGATTATGGGTCTCATTCTCTGATATTTCCTTTCAGTGACCTCGAGAATCATAGGTGGTTATGGTTACCACCCTGAGAAACACTGTGCCATCTGAATGAACTGTTTTAGGGATAATTTCTCCTACAGGCAATCAAGCAATCAACCTACATTTATTAAGTGTCTATTATGCTCCAGGCACTGTGTTAGGTATTGGCAATACAAATACAAAAATAAAATAATTCTACTATCAAGGAGGAAAGAATTCTGCATAAGTAGAAGAAAATTCACCCTTGTAATTTTATTTTGTTTTAAATGAATTCATGATGAAAAGACACTCAAACTCAAATTTGGGTAATTTCATACTATCAGCCTTAATAGCTCACCTTAAAAAAATCTGTTTCTATATTGATGTCTCTATACAAAAACAATTAAAATATATTAAGAATGGCTCATATGTGTAGTGAGCCAAGTAACCCCAGATTAGAGGTGTCTAAAAATAGGCATTCTCTACTTTCTGAGATGATTACGTACAAAGACAGGGAATATTTGTCATAGGAATATTTGCTCTATTTGAGAGGATGATTAAATTATATTGCATTCTATTCTTATAACTTTTTTTTCAGTTTATAGAGTTACATAGAGAAAAAAATTGTGCTCTTTTTAGGGTTGAACCTATAAGTGAGAATAACATTGCTATAGGATGGCACAACATAGGAGCATATTTTGACATATTCTTCAATAATCACTAAATTATATTTACACAAAAATATTCCAACCTGTAAACATGAACCTTTTGAAGGATGTGAGACAACAGTGTTTCACTATGGTCTATGTCATGCCTCTTATGCAATTCAAGGTCTTAAATGTTGGACATCTCATATCTGAGCGTCTTGTTGGCCACATACAAAATCAGTTCAGGAACTTGAAACAAAGAGTTATGGTGGAAAATGATGCCAAGCAGCAGCTTAATCTGGCTTTATTATTATTGTTCTTGCTTTCCCCTTTCCTATTCATTTATATGGTAGAACCAGAGAATTTGGAGCTAGAAGAAAACTGAGTTGTCTCTAATTCACATCAATCTTGAAGAGTTTCTTTGGCAAAATCTTTCTGTCCCTTCTCAATGGATTAAAGGGTGTATGTTCCCCATATGGAGTCAAATGGGAGTAATGTATGGCTAGGAATTTTAACCTCAAGTCAGATAGAGACTATGGACAGAGACTTTGTACCTGGTGAGCAGTAAGGTGAATTTCAAAGAGAAGTTAAAAGCTTTCAGGCTCTACTTAGATTGCTTGCTATTCTATTTTCCAAAAGAATTTATTTTCTGGAGATGAAGAGTCTCCTTTTGGAGAGAAAAATTATCTCATAGCTACAACTCTGAGAACTGAAAAATCTCCTTGTGGAGAAAAATAGATGAGAGTTTTTCACTAACCTGATATTGGGCATGTGAAAGGCTTTCCTCCCTCACTGAAAGATTTGGATCTTAAACCTCTGGGCTCAAAATTAAAAGAGAAGTGGGAGAGCTTTGCTTTCTTATGGAAGAGGTAGCATCTCAACTAAGACAGCTGGAAGCAAAATGTAATTCTACAACCATGTGCCAAGTGAAACTATACCAAGCATTGCCCTGAGACCAGAAAATCAATGCCTAAAAGGCCTAATAAAGACTAGATCCCAAGTGAGGCCAGGAAGAAGCAAGTCATATTATCACATTATCAAGAGATGTTGCAAATGGAAAAAGATAACTATGTCCCATAGGGTCTGCGAGTGGAGAATACACATATAAGAAACATTTATTTCCAGGGACCATACATTAGAGGAACAACTCATGCTTGTGATGCTACAGGATTTATGAGGGAAATGTTTTCTTGCTACTTACCATGCTATTTTATTAAATGGCTTTACTTTAAATTGTTTTCATTCTCTGACTGACTAGAGAAAGTAAATTTTTAAGTGGTCACTTACAATCAATGATTTTGAATGATTATGGATTCATAGGATAATTTAAAATGTACATAATGTGCTACAGAGACAGTAAAATCTACATTGTGGAAAATAAAGGTTACTATGTAGAATGAATGATAATATCAAGCATAACTGGCTTAGTAAAGATTCATGTAGTGAGTTGTGATTTGTAGGATACTTCAAGGCCATGTGTATCCAAAAATATCTTTTTTTCCTGAGCCTTGGCTAGCCTCCTGTCCCATTTATCTATTCTGATATTTCATTATACTGATTCTCTGTGGTTAGACATCAAGGCTGAGGAATGATAGAGAGGGTCTGAAGAAGAGCACTCCCAATTTTGCCTCTAACTACCTGTGTGGCTTTGGAAAAGTCACTTAAGTCTTTTTGGATTCAAATTCCTCATCAGTAAAATTATGGAAATGGGCTGGTTGACTTCTAAGTTTCCTTCTACCTCTGAAATTCCAAAGTTCTATGATTTCCTCTAACCATCTCTCGTTAGCACACTACCTACCATAGGCTATTTTGCGTGAAGGTCCAGAGAACCTAATCCCCAGGTTCTAGAAAAAAGTAAATTTCAGTAGAGAGAGGCATGGGGGATGGCTGATGCAAAGACATGGAGATTGGAGAGGGAGCACCATGTATAGGGAACAGAGGTGACTGGACCGCAGAATGCAGGAAGGGGAATAATGTATAATATCAGGAGCAAATGATGGTAACCAAGAATATAACTTAGATGTTGACTGACGAGGAGAAACCCAGGTGAAGAATATAATTGGGTTTCTGTGCCCAGGACAGCTGGGGATCAGTGTGAAAAGTAGAGTGCTAGGATGGAAAAAACACCAGAAATAGAGCCAGGAAAACTGAAATGAAGTTTTGACTTTGACTTTTTTCCGTCTATTTGAACTTGGGAAAGTCACATACTCTCTCTTGCCCTTCCTTAGGTTCTTTACCCATAAATTGTAGATCAAACAACATTTATTAAATCTCTACCGTGTGCCAGGCACTGTGCTAGGTAATCATGATATGGACACACACAAAAGGAAATAATCTATACTTTCTATTACAGGAGACAACATGTACATGTGTAAATGTTTTAGAAAATAAATGTAAAACAATATAATGGTTATCATCTATATAATGCTTTAAGTTTTACAAAATACTTTATAAATATTATCCCATTCTATCTTTACGACGACCCTGGGAGTTGGGTGCTATTATTATCCCTGTTTGACAGATGAGGAAACTGAGACACAGGATTTGTCCAGAGTCACACAACTCATGATTGTCTAAGGATTTGAACACAGGTCATTTTCATTTCAGATCCAGCACTTTATCTGCTATGCTATCTAGTTGTCCAGGTAGTCAAATGCAAATTGGTTAGGGAGGGAGGGCATTAATATGTGAGGGAAAGGGAGGGAATCAGGAAAGAGTAGAAGGTGGTGCTTGAACTGGAACTTGAAGAGAGGGAATCCTATAAGGAGGTGAGGAGAGAATGCATTTCAATGTAAAGGCACAGAGAGGGAGATGAGTGCTAAGGGTGGGAAACAGACCACAAAATTCAGGAAGAGGAGTAATGTATGATGAGACTGGAAAGATAGGTTGTGAAGGATTTTTAAAAAGTCAGAGTTTTATATTTTATCTAAGAGGCTAAGTAGGGAGCCCCTGGAGTTGAGGGTAATAGCTAATCTCGCTAGGCTGTTGTAACTATCCTGGTTAGTTGGCTGTTTTCCTTTTGTTCTCCCAGAGGATCAAAATGATATCACTGTGTCAGCATCAAATATAAAGTGTTCTACTGTAGCTGATCAGACCAGTATGAGCTCAGAAGGTTCTACCATAGGTCGGCACAAATAAATAGTCCATGTGAACATTTGGAGTGGAGATGTCTCTAAATTGGTACATCTCACATTTCTTTTGAGCTACTGCAATTCTGCTTTGCTCATAGAGCACAATACCTTCTTCGATGTGGGTGCACAATGCTGGGCAGTCCTGGTCTCCCATGTCTCACAATAGATTCCAAAGTTTTTCAGAGAGACCTCGAGAGTGTCCTTGTATCGTTTCTGCTGACCTCTGTGTGAGTGCTTGCCTTGTGTAAGTTCTCCATAAAATAGTCTTTTAGGCAAATGTACATTTGGCATTCAAACAACATGGCCAGCTCATCGGAGTTTCACTCTCTGCAGTAGAGTTTGAATGTTTGGCAGTTCAGCTCAAGAAAGGACCTCAGTGTCTGGTACCTTGTCTTGCCAAGTAATCTTCTGAGTCTTCCTAAGATAACTCAAATAGAAGTGATTCAGTTTCCTGGCATGGTCCTGGTAGGTTATCCAGGTTTCACAGGCATACAATAATGAGGTCAGCACATAGGCTTTACAGACCTTTGGTTTGGTAGGCAGCCTAATGTCTCTTCTCTCCCACAGTTTCCTTAATAGATTCTTAAACACTTAGCTAGCTTTGGCAATGTACCTCATCATCTGTGTGTACATCCCTGGAAAGTATATTGCCAAGGTAAGTGAACTTTTCCACAGCATTCAAAATTTCTCCATTTGCTGTAACTGATGGTTCCACATATGGATGGTGTGGTGCTGGCTAGTGGAGAGCCTCTGTTTTCTTGGTGTTAATTGTCAGGCCAAAATTAGCACAAGCAGCAGAGAATAGATGGATACTCTATTGGTATGTTAATGAATGTGAAAGTACTTCATAAAAGTACTACAAAAATATAAGTGTTATTGTTTAGGTTTTGGGCAATGGACATTAAAAGGGGACACCAATTAGGAGGCGGCTTGGTATGGTGGAAAGAATACAGATCTTGAAGTCAGAGGACTTGTTTTTAAATCTTCCCTCTGATGCTTGTGACTTGTGTGACCATGCACAAATCAAAACCTCTTTTATATAAAATTAGGAGTTTGACTAGGTAGCCTCTGAGGTTCTTTCTAGGTCCATGACCCTGTTTTACAATCTTTCTCTAAAACTGATGCTAATCTGTTAACTGTGGCTAAAAATGATTGCTTTTTTTTTTTTCCCCTCCTCCTGGTGTCATTTATTTGCTTTTGAGGTAATATATCTTCTCTGGTCACATGAAGGTGAAGTGGAATGAAGACCCACACTGGTTATAAATTTCTGCCTAGAAATTGACACTCTTCATATGTTTGGCTTCAATTCTGTTAGAATGTATAAAGCAAAAGCAAAATGAACAGGAACATTTTCTAAATGGAACAAAATGGGAATACTGGCATTAGAAAGTGATCTTCATGTGATATGTTAATATTCATCCTGTGGGTATTCTATTTTTCCCACTTTTATTTTTCACATTTTCTAATGTACTTTTAATGTATTATAACTTATTGTCACTAATCACTTAACTCAATGCAATCAACACTTATACTGTATTAAGTACCTGCTCTGTGTTCAAGCATTTTGCCAGGTTCTAGGGATATGAAGGTAAAAATGAATAGTTTTTACCCTCAAGAAGCTTACATTTCATTTGGGCAGCGGGTTGGGGCCAAACAACATGTACACAGCTGAGTAAATTTTGTTTTGTTGTTTTGGGTGAGGCCATCAGTGACTTGTCACACAGGTAGTAAGTATCAAGTGTCTGAGGCCTGATTTGAATTTGAAAACTCCTGACTCTGATGGGGCTGGTGCTCTATCCACTGTACCACCTAGCTGCCCCTAAAGCTAAGTAAATGTTTACAATTTTTTTGAGTAAATTTTGAAAATCTTTTGCAATGTATTTACAAAATAAAAAGTATTGAGGGGCACTAAGAATAGGTTGGAAGAATTGTAGCCCCAACATGATATTCACAGCACCTACAGTGGCTATGAATATGCTGGTGTAATTCTGAATCATAAAATACAACAGTCTCTCCACATGGAAAACAGAACCAAAACATTTATTCATACCCCGGAAAACTGAATCTCAACACCAGAAAGCCAAATCCATCACAGCAACAAAGAAATATATACACAATAACAATGCATTTATACACCATAACACTGCCATCCCCAAGCCTCCCCCCCTGCTAGGGCTATCCTACAAATAAACACTTAGAGATCACTGCCTGCTTCCTCTCTCTCCTTCAGCTCTAATTGTTTTGACCAACTTCCTCTGGGCTCTGCTCCACCCTTACTGCTCTATCCTTTCAGCAAGCTCCTCCTACCACAGGTTTCATGTGACTCAAACTCATGTGATTTCGGCTTCCCATTACAAGAATTAGGAAAAAAGCTTCTTGTAGGATGTAGTACTTGGGCTGAGCCTTGAAGGAAGTTATAGAATCCAGGAGATGGAGGTACAGAAAGAAGACATTCTGGATGTTGTGGGAATGGGGTAGGGGGGTGGACAGGCTGTGTACAGACATACAGGGGCAGGAGGTAGGTATAGGGAACATCAAATAGGCCATCAAATTGACTGAAGTGAATAATGGATACTGGGGAGAGGGTAATATAAAATCAGTATGGAGAGTTGTTTCCATTTGTATACATCAGTATTATTTAAAAAAGAGCAGGATTCGGGTCTTATCTAAACCTTGTAACTTTCCTGGGATCTCTCCAGTAGGCATTTGCAATCTACAGTATGTACGGCCTCAGTTCATATGACTTTTATGGTGCTAGGGGAGGTTATTGCCAGTATGGCATTATTAAATGATTCCATACTAGAATGTCTTGAATTCTTGATTTCTCTCATAGATCTACCAAGGACATGGCCTCTGGTGTTCTTTCTCTTTATTCCCAATATTGTTCATAGTCGTAGGTAGGGTCATCAGCTCACAAATTTAGAGCTGGAAGGGACCTTAGAGATTAGGTAGTCCAATTCCCTAATTGTGCAGTGTCAAAGCCTAGCACTGCCCAAGGCAGCATCTTTGAGATAATTGAAGTCTTGGCAGCTCTGATAGCTGGTGGTGCTGTGTCTTCTGTGCATGGTATTACTGGTGCTGTTGCTGTTCTGTTGAATAAAAAAGAAGCATGAAAACATCTAAGATATGGGCAGGAAGCCCTTCTACAAGAAAGCCCCTATCAACAAGTTCTATGCATGAGACCCTCCAATGGGCAGCAGAGCATAGACTTGGGTGGGGTAGGAGTGGCATTTCTGGGTGGGAAGGAGAGGCCATGAATGGTTAGTGTGTCTCCATTGTTTCTACTTATTTCCTCCTCTTTTCACAAAGTAGCTACTTTTACATTTGAGGTGGGGTGGGTTATGTAAGAGAAATTTTTTTTCCTTATTCTTGTCCTTCCCTCCCCCTATTCCCTTACCAGTTTCTCCTATCTCTCTGAGTCTCAGTTGTTTCATGTGAAAAATGGTGATAATTCCCCAGCCCAAAAGTTAGGCTGGAAAAGGAAATCTCTTGAAACCCCTTCTAGCTCTGATCTTAGAATTTTATAATACCTGTTTTAATATTGGGCACTCTGAAGTCTAACTTGAGAAGGAGAACTAGGCAGACCGAATCATTTCTTGGGGCAGTGTCTACAGGGCCCTATAAGTCTCTCATTTCTGTCCAGGACAAACTGTCCTGAATTGGTCCCCTTCACATGGCCAGAACCAGATACTACAGGATCTTGAGGTCTTCAATGTTACATAATGTTCACCTCAAGAGTGGAAGCAGCCAAGTAACTCCAATCTGAGACCTGGGCATTCTAAATAGACCCATGATAGGGTGGGTTGAAACTTCTACTTTAATCCTCAGAACCAGCTAGAGACCCTGGGGTTAATACCATTATGTTATTAGGGATTTATTATTAATCATAAATCAATCTCTCTGTCACCTTATTCAAAATTGGTTACTTCTCAAGCCAAAGCAGATGTAATTGGTTGGCAAATGCTGATATTTGGTAGACCCTGAAAGGAGCTAAAGCCAGGGGAGGGCAATGCCATACTTAAGCCAACAATCCATGGCACTGATAGAAGATCTAGGATAATACTGTTCCACACACAGAGTGTAGACCCAGCTGGGTCCCCATTCGATTGTGAGCTCCTTGGGAGCTGTCCTTTGCTTCTTTTTGTATCTCCAATGTTTAGCACAGTATCTGGTACGTAGTTGTTACTTAATAAATGTTTATTGATTAATCTATAGGTGATTTTGCACAAGGCCTTCTCTCCCCCCCCCCCCAGATGCCTTTGCTCCTTTTTTATTTGTTCTTTCCTGGTCTTAAATGAATGAATATTTTGAGGACCTTGTAAGCCAAGAAGGTCTGGAAGTCTCATCAGGGCCTGAGTCACGTGGTGGCAAGTAGCAAGCCCTGGCAACTGCTCCAGGGCTCTTGGAGAGGATAGCCACTGAGAAGAGAAATATTTCAAGCCCTGCAGATTTTTCAGAAGACAGTTGTTCAGATAGTGAAATGGAGGTGAAATGTAAATGACTAATTAGAACTTTTGCAAATTATTTTATGTTCTGATGAGTATTATACTCCCAACAGGTTATACTGGTAGTTATAAGTTAAATTACTTTATCCTATTCTGTTAATGTATACTTTTGATTTTTTTTTTGCTTTATCCTTTCTTGCATGTAGGAATAAATTACCTGTTCCCTCCTTGATTCATACTATATATATCAAATACCTTTTTCCTTTGCCTCTTCTGAGGAACTGCTTACACAGTCTTAAGGCAACAACTTTCAGGGAAAAGGCTAAGCAATATTACATTTTATGTAATTACATAATAATAATTATTATATTATATATAATATTTTATATTTAATTTTCAATATTTTTATATTTAATAATATAATATATTTATATATTATAATAACAATATAACATATACAGTGTAGTGTCAGTGTAGTCCTAAGGTTAGTTTCAGAAAATAAGCAGTCAAGCCCTAGCTCTGAGATGGACTCATTTTTGTAGCTTCATCTCTCTGAGCATCTAATAAATTAGTAGCTTGGTAGACCTGGCACTGAATCTAGAGCCAGGAAGATCTGAGTTCAAATTTGACTTGAGACACTTAAACTAGCTACTCTGATCATGGGTAAGTCATTTCATCTGTATGCCTCAGTTTTCTCATCTGTAAAATGAATAGCAACCCTACCACCTATGGTTATTGTGAGGATTAGCTGAGATACAACTCTATATAAATAAAAAAAGCTAAATAGTTATATTTACATGACATAGCTCACAACCTCCTTACCAAGGAAATGCTTTATAAACCTTAAAATGATAGGCAAATTTGAGCTATTATTATTCTCCTACTTACAAAGCATAATTTTTCAATATTTAAGCTACCCTTAACTCACAAAAGAAGGCACACAATCCTCTTCTCCATCCCAGAAAACAGTAGGGACAGAGAAAATTAAAAGCATTAGGTAACTGAGGAATCCATGAACATTTCTCCTGTGAACTCCTTTCCCTCTCTCCTCCCCAACTCCATAAGACCAAAAATCATATACATCCATACAAGTGACCAGACTGATGTCCCAAGAAATAGATGGAAAACTACTAGTAATATTTCATTTTTAGTCATTGCTCTTCTTTTTTGAATGTCATTCAGTTATTTCTCAGTTGAATCTGACTCTGTTACCCCATTTGGGGTTTTCTTGTTAAAGATAGAGTAGTTCCCCATTTCCTTTTCCAGCTCATTTTACAGATGAGGTAACTGAGGCAAAGGGGTTAAATGACTTGCCCAGGGTCACACAGCTAGTACGTATTTGAAGACTGACTTGAACTTGAGGATGAGCCTTCCTGATTCTAGTCCTAGTACTCTGTCGATATCTAGGGATCAATTCCTTGTGCTTTTCTAATAGTTTTGGACCCAGAGTCATTGAACTACACATGTCAACGAATTAAATACATTTCATCTGTCACTGAGTGAAATTTATTTTTCATCTAAGGCCAGAGTGACTCTATATCCTCCTCTTATACTCTATAAATGTAGATTGAATAAAAAGGACAAAAAAACCCCACTTCTTTGGGGACTGCTCAGGACAATTATTTACTGTTCTGTATTAAGATTTTGCACCCCTCAGGGCTGCAGTATAGGACTTGCTTTGGGGTCTGATTGAAAGGATAGTTCTTCATGATCATAAAAAGAAGTTTAAATCATCTCCTGTGATCTAGCCTGCTGTTACCAGCTGCAATCTACACTCCTACATTATGCATGATTCTTGACTGTTCATACTAGGGGAAAAAAGATACACTGCTCCATTAGTAATTCCCAGTGTTATGCTAAGCATTTCTAGTCTACTGCTGTTAATTAATGTTAATATAGAACTGCTAGCATATTTTAAACTTACTATTTGTGCTAGTAAAGTCATACAATAGTCCATTTATTTAGGATCAGTAAAGTCGATTTAAAATTAATTTTTTAGCAGTAAGATAGATGACTGCAACGTGGCTGACTTTGTGGATAGAGCACTATTATTAAACAGGAAAGGAGACATGTAGACCCCTTGCTGTGCCAAGTTGACTTTATCTATACATACTCTCAGGAAATTTCAGGGTTTTTTCCTCTCTCTATCCTATACTTCATGTCTCATTTACAGCAGTTGGTAACCAGTGTGGTTTTAGCTATTGTCTTCATTTGCTTTAGCATTTTCTGCAGTCATTTGTCCCTTGCACCAGACTGAATTAATTGAATTAATTAATTAGCTAATCGGCTGAGTTGGATTAATTAACTGAATTGTCTGTAACAATTCGATTTCTTTCTTGTTCTGTTGCTTTTCTTTTTTCTCACTTATGCCTTTATCCATGCTATTTCATCACTTGATCCAAAATCTTTCAGTTTTTAGATTGTTCCACCTTCTCCGTGATTCCTTCCCTAACAACTCCTTCTCATGTGATAATCTTATAGATATAGGACTAGAAGAGACCGCAGAGACCGTTAGTCCAACCTTCTGCTTTTACAGTTGAGGAAATTGAGGACCAGTGAGACTAATTGACTTGCCTAAGGTTGCACAGGTCATAAATATCAGAACTGGGATCTGAACCTGTTTTTTTCTTACTCTAGAGTTGGTGCTCATGTTTGTATATGGTTGTTTTCATGTTTTTTCCTCCTTCTTTTCCAACTTCTTGAAAACAGGAATTCTCTTTTGCCTTTTCCTGTATCCCTAGTGCTTAGCATGGCACTTTTATTGTTGTTGTTCAGTCATGTCCAACTCTTCATGACCCATTTTAGGGGTTTTCTCAATGAAGATACTGGAGTGGTTTATCATTTCCTTCTCCAGATCATTTTACAGAGGAGGAAACGGAGGTAAATAGGATTAAATGACTTGCCCAGGGTCACACAGTTAGTGTCTGAGGCCGGATTTTTAATTCAGGTCTTCCTGACTCCTGCCCCAATACTCTGTCTGCTGAGCCATCTAGCCACTTCTGCCCAACACATAGTAGGTACTGAATAAGAGCTTCTCAACTGCTAATTTTTCCTTTCTGAGATCTCTTTCTTTGAGCACTTAGTTTTCATGACATGTTTTCTACCTTGCTACTTGTATATCCTATCTCCCTCCCTTGCTTCTGAGTCCTTTTTAAATAATTCTATTTAAATTAGAATTTTAAATTTCTTACAACATTCCCCTTCTCTATCCCTCCTGAATCTAGATCAGTGCAGAACAGATAGAAAGCACTCAGTGAGTTGTTGTTGAATGGATAGGATTCAATTAATTAAATTCTCTGAAGTTGTTTTGTGGCATTTATTGACAAAAAGATGGGAATGTGTACAAATAAGGTCATTCTTTGGATATGTCAGCTTTAGGCACGTGAAATGCCATGGTGCAAAATACTATCTAGTTGAATCTTGATGTATAATTTCAGTTCTGGAAACAAGGAAACAAACTCTCCTCCTATTATAAGACATACAGAGACTTTGCACATAAGAGAGGATAGACCTGTCAGATGAGGTTGCTATGTTAGTTGACTTTGTCTGAATTTTTTTTGTGTGTGGGGGGGTTACAAGGAAGGGTTTGGTGGAGATGGAGTGTAAGGCAAAGAAGGGGAATAACAAAGGAGTAAGAATAAAAAACAGAGTATATAAAATTATATTACATAATATATTACTATAAATTATAAAATTATATTATTATATTAAAAAGCTTATATAAATCTATAAAATATGGTTATCTATAGGATATTTTGACTTTTGAAATAAAAAGTGGATTGACATCATAAACAAATTAGAGGAATAAGGATCTCTGGATAGGGAAAGAGTTTGTGATAAAAAAAGGATGGAAGGAATCACAAAAAAATAAAATGGACAATTGTTATAATACAAAATTAAAAAGTTTTTTGTAGGAAAAAAACAAATACAGCTGAAATTAGAAGAGGAAATAGGTAACTGGGGAAAAAATCTTCTCAGATTTTCTTTGTTTCTTTGTTACATGGTTTCATTTTCAAGATAATTAAGGAATGGAGTTAAATTTATAAGAATAAGAGCTATCTCCTGATTGATAAATGGTCTAAAGACAAGAGCAGAGTTCTAATAGGATAAAATCTAGGCTATTTATACCCATGTGAAAAAATGCTCTAGATTACTATTAATTAGATAAAGGCAAATTATGCAGTGAAGTTCTACTTCACACCAGATTGGCAAAGTTGACTCCCCCAAAATGTCAAATGTTAGAGGAGTGAATATTAGTTTATTGTTGATAGTGTGTAAATTAGTTGGTCCAGCCCAGGGGTGAGGAACTTCAGGCCTAGAGGCCATGTGTGGCCCTCTAGGTCCTTAGACCTTTTGACTGAGTCTAAGTTTTACAGAACAAATCCTTTTATTAAGGGCATTTGTTTTGTGAAGTTTGGATTCAGACAAAGGACCGCACTTGAGGACCTAGAAGACTACATGTGTTCTTGAGACTGCAGGTTCCACACCGCTGGTCTAGCCTTTATGGAAAGCAGTTTGGTGCTATGTCTCCAAACCTACTAAACTGTGTACTCTCTTTAACTCAGCAATACTTCTACTAGGGCTACATGCCAAAGAGATCGAAGAAAAAGGAAAGGGACCTGCATTTCTACAACATTTGTAGCAGCTCTTTTTGTTATGGCAAAGAACTGGAAACTAAGGATACTTCCATCAGGGGACAGAAGTGGACCAAGAAATCAATGTATATCAATGTAATGGAATATTTTTGTGTAGTAAGAAATGATGAAGTGGACTGTTACAGAGAAATCTGGGAAGGCTTTTGTGAACTGGTGAAGAGTAAAGTGAGTAGAACCAATTTATTGAGACAACAATTTATACAATAATAACATTGTAAAGACAGTCACTTTGAAATTCTTGAAAACTCTGGCCAAATGAAGTGACTCACCATAATTTTGCAGAGAACCCATGATGAAACATGCTGCCCATCTCCTGACAGACAGGTGATAGATTCAGGTTACAAAATGATACATATATTAATTTCTTGGTTATGACCAAGGATGGAATTTGTTTTGTTTGACTATGAATATTTGTTACAAGGGTTTTGTTTTTCTTCCTCCCCCCCCCACCTTTCACTGGGGTGGGGGGGAGAGTAGGAGGGAAAGAAAATAGTTTTTTGTTCATTGAAAAAAAATTAAATTTAATAAGTAATAAAGGTTATAGAGTGAATCAAAAGGAAGATGGCAAAAAAAGAAACAAAGATGAAAGAGAGTAACATGTTTGAAAGTTAAACTAATAAGAAGTTACTCAAAAGATGGATATGTGGTATATCTGGCCCTGTTATCAGAGAACTTGAATATTAGGGCTACTTCTGTTGTTAACTACTTGTATCCCCTGGGGAACATCCCTGCCTCAATTGTCTCATCTGTAAAATGAGAAGGTTGGATTAAGAGGCTTCTAGACTCCCTTCCAGCTCTAGATAGATGATCTTCTAAATAAGTTGGAGGAGTGGAGCAAACCACTTTTCCTCACCTAGGTGCCTATTTCAGGGCAACAATTTGTTCTGAAGTGCCTTTTGTTGAGATCTGATCCAGAAAGCTGTAGTCACTGGTATGGTGTCTTGAAACCTTTCTTTATCTTTTCCAAGAGTGTAGTCCTATCTTACCTGGGTCACTATCTGTTTTTGGGTTTGGGGGTGGTAATATATCATCATAAATAAAGAGGAAAAAATAAATGTATGACAACAACAACCTTTTCCTTATCTTTTAGATATTTCAATCTGGAAATGGGGAGCCATATTTAACTAGGATGTGATCTGTCTATGTAAAACAGTAGCTATGAAGAGTGACAGGTGAACAAGGAGGTTTTTAAATAAATTTTTATTCATGCTTTTAAAAAATATCACTTTAATTTCCTCCACATACTATCCCCTGTTTCTTCCAGAGAGTCATCTGACATAAATGGCGTTTTTATTTATTTTTTAAAATAGGAAATAATATTTTTTCCAATTACATATAAAAACTTAAGATTAAAAAAAATTAAGATTCATTTAAAAAATCTTGAGTTCCAAATTCTCTCTTCCCTTCCCTCTCTCCTCCCTCATACACATAGTATTTTTCAAGACAAAAAAAGAAAAAGAGAAAAAGTCGGTATAATTGATCAAAATATTTTAAAAATCTGAAAATATGTGTAATGTACATATTTTGTGGACTTTTAATTTTTGCAAAGGGGTAGGGTGGGAATTCCCCCTCCTTTTAAAATAGGTGATGAAGTTAGTAGAGAAAAGAATAGTATCTTCCTCATCTTCCTCATCAAGAATCATCAGCCCTGGTATTCCACCTCATCACTACCCTCTGCCTCTCTGATTGGAGAATGGGGCCCAAAACTCCAAAGTTCCATTTAAGGAGTAGATAAATCCTAACTTCTCACCTGGCTGCATTACTTTGGAACTTCTTTGACTGACTTCTGACTTCTTCACCAACTTCATCCCTCCCTGCAATGAGGACATCCTCCCCCTCCACTTCCTTTTCAGTTTCCTTTTGTATATTTGTGTAATTTGTGTCTTCCCTCATTAGATTGTAAGCTCTTTGAGGGCAGGGTCTGGGTTTTTTTTTTTAATTTTTATCCCCACCACTTAGCATAGGACCTGGCACATAGTAGGTGCTTAATAAATGTTTATTGACTGGGAGCACTCTACATCAATGAAATTAAAAGTAACAAAAGCAACAATAGCTAATATAGAATGATTATTATATGTCAGACACTATGTTTTTAGCTCCTTAAAAATATTATTTAATTTGATCCTCACAACAACCAGGAGAGGTAGGTGTTATTATCATTACTTCTATTTTATAGATGAGGGAATGAAGGCAAACAGAAGTTAAGTGACTTGCCCAGGGTCACACAAGTTAGTAAGGGTCTATGGGCCTGGCATTCTATCCACTTTGCTACCTAGCTGCTGCTAACATCCTAGTTGGACCTGGAAATCCAAGATCCAGTGAAAGACAAAAACAGATTATGAAACTGAGGCCTAGAGAAGTGAAGTGAAATCTCCCTTCCCCTCCACCCCTCCAGATTAAAGATTTCCATTATTCATGGAACAATTTTCTCCTAGATAGTGAGAAGTTTTCAAGGGAAGTTGATTGCTGGAGGTATTTAAAACATTGGGGAGTCCTATTAGGCTTCTAATTCTAACCCACTTTACTGAATTGTATACAGGATCAAATAATATCATGTATGTAAAATACTTGGCAAACCTTAAAAAAAAACTCTAGATAAATGTCAACTAATAATAGAATGTAAAGTCCTTGAGTTCAGGGACTGTTTTGTTTTTGTTTTTTTATACTCCTACCCTGCCTCCCCAACTTCTCACCCTAGCCTGACACATGGTAGGCACTCGACAAATACTTGAATTTAATGGGACCCAGAGCAGCCTAGGATGATTTGATGCAGTGGAAAAATTACTGGATTCATAGGCAGAGAGCTTAGTTTCATATCATTGTCTGCCATTTACTACCTATGTAACATTAGGCAAATCATTTAATATTTCTGTGTCTATTTTATAATCTGTAAAAAGAGGAACTCAATGACTTCTAAGGTCCTGTCTGTTTCTCAATCTTGTGATCCTATTTTGGTAAGCAGCGGACAGCTGCAATATGGTTCCATACCTCTGGGTTCTCCAAACAAATCTTAGACGTCCTGGCTTTCTTTTATTTGACATATTCATAGAGTAAGAGAGCCTTATTATTATTAATGATCTGACCAAATAAAGCAATTCATTACTGACTAGACTATCTCTGAGACAGCTTCTGCTTCTAAAATTCTATTTGGGGACCTAGAATTTAAAAATGCAGCAGATTAGGTAAATAGACTCTGTGGCTGGGCCACTTTCATATGAACTAAACCTTCATGAATTAGTCCTTTGCTATTTGCCTAAACCTCTTTATCCCTGTATTGTTTGCCTTCCACTAGGGATCTTACAAAATAGTGTCGGGTGGGGTGGGGAGGGTTGGAGAAGGGGGAAGAAGGGGGCATCATCTCTTACAAATAATGACCATTTGGCATGGACAGATGTACAGCTATGAGCAGTATACAGTTTTCATCTCATAGTCATCAGACAAGGCAACAAAATCACCCCAAATGTGAAAGCAAACCCTTTCCCTCTCTCCACAAAAAAGGGTTAAACAAATCCTTGAAAATTCATTCTTTTAGCCCAAATGAAAACAAAACCAGCTACAGAGATGGCAATCAGTCTGGCTCAATTCCAGATCAATGTATTCCCTTTCCCTGCCTCAGGCTTTCTGCTTTGAACTGAGATTTAGAAAGCCTCTTAAAAATATTCCTTTATTCTACCTTTTCAACTGTAAATCGAAATATCCCTACTGTGTTTTGATTCAGAGTCTGGGAATCCATGGCACTCTGTGAGTCTTCTGGCCATCATCCAGTTGGAACTTGGGCAAAAATAAATGACACTAATCATATTTTCTTATTCTCTTCCAGCTCCATATAATCCTGTATGTTGCCACACACATTTAAAGATATTCCCTTAAGTAGAGTAGTGTTCCAGAGATTCTCTTTTCATGTCCTGTTATCCTGTTTTCTCTTCTCAATCACACACTCCAGGTCTACTTTCATTGTCCCTTTTCCTTTTCTACCCTTCCTTACCCCTAATCTCTCTCTTTTTTTCCCAGGGAAAATACTTTGATATGCGTCTGCTGTGTATGGAGCACATTTTGGCTCAGCCCATCTTCCTCTGAAGGCTGTAGACTTGGAACCTTTCCAAGACAATGGACTCAGGTTTGCTTTAAGGTCAGGCAAACATAATTTTTCATTTTCCTTTGTGGTGCCATCCATAACTACTTTGGCCTTTGCCTCTTGCCTGGGAGTTCTCTGAGCTTTCTCTGCTCTAAATCTCAAGCTGATGTAAGCAACTAAACTTTTAACAGGGGGACAAAGAGATGAGCTGCCCACTGCTACCCACAGTTGCCAGGGCATCTAGGTTGCTCTTGGTATCGGGCAACAGATGTTCATAAAACCACTGCCAAAGATGAGCAAGGGGCAGGAGTACATGTGTTACTCTGCACTAGAGGATTAAAGAAATCAAAAGGTTTCTTGGCTACTTCATTTAGCAGGATGACATGCACTGAAGTGAAGGATGAGAATCTGCAGAGTCCCATCATCCAAAAACCTGCAGAGTGGACAGATCTAGGAAAGACCTCTCCACAGACACAACTGTCAACGTGTCAACTAGTGTTGGTGTGAACAGCAAGTCCCACAAGATAACAAGGTGTTGGATGCCTACCACACCAAGAAGAATCTAAAGTGTTGGTACAGTAATGACAGCTACTGGTTATTCCCCAGTATTGCATGTTTCTTGCAGCAGGAAACAGGACTTATATTAGAGATTTGGGGCTGACCAAGTCTGACAACCTTTACTGTTATTGAAATTTTCATTTTGTAGTGTCCCACTTTTCAAATTACTATCCCTTCTGCATCCACAAAGTCAGGATTTAATAGACAATTATAGCAATTTATCTAAAATAATTCAAAACCGATATAAACAATAAAAAGTGGAGGGAGTTCTCTGTCTTTGGAGGTTTTAAAGCACATGCTAGACAGTTACTTGTCAAGGATCCTTATTCAGATTTGGATTAGACTAGATGGCCTCTTAGCTTCCTTGATTCACTATTTAAGGTCAATGCAAATACACTGTCAGAGCTATCCATTTAGGGAGGGCTCTTTCCTTCCTGTGACTGCAGAGCAGGGCACTTTTCAGAACCCAAGGGAAAGTATCCTGGAGGGTATTTAAGTTCTATCATTTCCTGTCTTGGAGGCGATGGGTTTGAATGGCACAGTGCCAACCACACACACAGTCGGTGCTCAATACATACTTGTTGAATTGAATACAAATAAATAGTAACAAGACCTTATATTTGTGTAGCTCTTTGAACTTCTCCTGGAGATTTCACATTTATTAGTGAAATATGTTCTCATTTATGACAGCTCTGACACATAGAGTTCACAAACACCTGCCCTTCAAAGGATAAGGGAATCCATCTCAAGGAATTAATGGGTTTTATCATAGAAGTGCTAGTCATTTATTCTTGAGAACTCACAGAAGACAAGAACATCCCCTATAAGCTGGAAAAAAACAAGTCAAGTGCCCATATTTCAAAAGAAAAAGGACAACTCTGATAATTGCCAACCAGTTCCCTTACCTGGTATACCTGGGAAAATATGAGAACAAATCATCCAACAATCAATTTATGGTCACCTAGAACAGCATTGTACAGCAATTGCAATGAGTCTGTGAAGAGCAAATCATGTCAGGACAATTTAATTTTCTTCTTTGATAGAGTGATGAGTTAAAACAGAACAAGGTGAACCAATAGACATAATATATTGGAATTTTGGGTACCAGCCCACATGACATTCTCTTTATCAAACTGGTGTAATCATACTGCTGTTAGATGTGCACATTTCTATCTAAAGGATCCCATTAAAAGAGTAATTATTCATGACTCTGGATGAATTAGGGTAGACCTATTGCAAAACATCTTCTGAAGATACATCCTAGGAATAATATTCCAGTCTCTCTCCCTGAAAGGAGGAAAATTATCCCCAGGAAAAAATCTATCTATCTATCTATCTATCTATCTATCTATCTATCTATCTATCTATCTATCTATCTATCTATCTATCTATTATCTATCATCTATCTATCTATCTATCTATCTATCTATCTATCTATCTATCTATCTATCTATCTATCTAT
>NW_027187289.1:4617861-4619558 GCF_028583685.1 Petaurus breviceps papuanus
TATCTATCTATCTATCTATCTATCTATCTATCTATCTATCTATCTATCTATCTATATCTTTATTTAGAGGATACCTCTTATTAGACTTCTCCCTTCCTACATTATTCTCTATTGCTCTCAATGCCTATTGTTTTGAGAATGTTGGATAAACATTCCCCGATTAAAACTAGTGTGGATAGAAAATAGAGAGGCAGAATAAAAAGCATTTTTCCTTCTTTTCTGACTCCATGGTGTTATACTATTATATTCTAGATTCTGAAAAGTAGAATTAGTTCTAGGATCATAGGATTATAAATTTAGAGCTAGAAGAGACTTTAAAAATAATTTGAGTCTAACTTCTTTACCTTACAAATGAAGAAACTGAGGCCTAAAACTAAAGCTGGCTAAAGAGGTTAAAGGACCTGTCTAGGCTCACATAGTCTAAGAACATGCCTAACTTCATTAATTGACTGTTTAAAACCAAACAGCCCTAATCGCTGAATGGGTATTGCCTCAGTCAAAGGGAAAACTCTGAAAGATCTTAGCTTAAAAAGGCTGAGGTCTCCCATTACATCCTGGGCCATCTCCAGTTTTCCTGATCTGTATCTGGCCACTGGCTCTGGAGAAGAAAGTGAGGCTACTGACTTTACAGAGCCCTCCCTCACTTAAATACAATTGACTTATATATGGCACCATCTTCCTGAAATCATGGTCCTCTTTGAGAATGAAGAACAAACCACACAAAACCAAATTGTACTTCCTTCACAACATAACTAATATGTGAATATGTCTTGTCTGATTGCACATATATAATCTATATCAAATTGCTTACCATCATAGGGATGAAGGGGGGATTTGGAACTCAATTTAAAAAAAATTAACATTAAAATCATCTTTACATATAATCTAGAAAAAACAAAATATTATTTTTTATGTTTATTATTAGTTTACAACATTCACTTCCAAAGATATCCTCCCCCAACCCCCTCTGACTTTCCAGTAGGGCAAGATGGATATCCATACTCCAGTGCCTGTATATCTCATTTCCCAGTTGCATGTAAAATAACAATAATAATAATAATAGTAAATAGTTTTTTAAACGTTTGATTTTAAAACTTTGAGTTCCAGATTTTTTCCCTTCCTCCCTCATCACCTACCCTTACTGGGAAGATTAGCAATTCAATATATGTTGTACATGTGCAGCTGCACAAAAAATTTCCATAGTGTATATATTGTGAAAGATTGACTATATTTCCCTCCATCCTATTCTAACCCCACTTATTCTGTTTTCTACTTTGACCCTGTCCCTTTTCAAAAGTGTGTGCTTCTAACTACCCTCCCCCCCACCTGCCCTCCCCTCCATCATCCCCACTCTCATCCCCTTCTCCCCTACTCTACTGAAGGGCAAGATACCCAATTTAGTGTGTATGTCATTCCCTCTCTAAGCCAAACTCAATGAGAGTAAGATTGACACATTCCCTTTCACCTTCCTGTTCTTCCCCTCCATTGTAACAGTTTTTCCTTGCCTCTTCTCTATGAAATAATTTATGCCATTCTGTCTCTCCCCATCCCCTCTCATTATATTCCTCTCTCACCTCTCAATTTCACCTTTTAAATATCATCCCTTCCTATTCAATTGATCCTGTGCCCTCTGTCTATGTATACCCGTACACACACACACACACACACACACACACACACACACACACACACACACA
>NW_027187289.1:4619568-4622586 GCF_028583685.1 Petaurus breviceps papuanus
ACACACACACACACACACACACACACACACACACACACACACACACATATATATATATATATATGTACACACACACTCACATATGTATGTATGTATTTATTTATTTAAGCAGTTGGGGTTAAGTAACTTGCCCAAGGTTACATGGCCAGTATTTTTTGTGTGTGGGTGTTAAGTATCTGAGGCCAGAACCAATCCCAGGTACTCCCTACTCCAGGGCCAGCACTCTTACTGAGCCACCTAGCCATCCCTCATATATGTATTATATATGTATGTGTGTATATATACATATACACACACACACATACATACACATACACATTTATATTCCCTTCAACTATCCTCATACTGAGAAGTTTCATAAGTTATAATTATCATTTTTTCCATGTAGGAATGTAGATAGTTCAACTTTGATAAGTTCCTTATGATTTTTTTCCCAGTTTACCTTCTTATGCTTCTCTTGCTTCTTGTATGTGAATGTCAAATTTTCTATTCAACTCTGGTTTTTTCATCAACAATGCTTGAAAGTCTTCTATTTCATTGAATGATCATATTTTCCCCTGAAACATGATACTCAGTTTTTCTGGGTAGGTGATTCTTGCTTTTAATACTAGCTCATTTGATCTCTGGAATATCATTCCAAGCCCTTCAATCCTTTAATGTAGAAGCTGCTAGATCTTATGTTATCATGATTGTGTTTCCATAATATTCAAATTGTTTCTTCTTGGCTGCTTGTAATATTTTCTCCTTGATCGGGGAACTCCAGAACCTGGCTATAGCCTCTTCCTAGGAGTTTTCTTTTTAGGATCTTTTTCAAGAGGTGAATGGTGAATTATTTCGATTTCTATTTTGCCACGTGGTTCTAAAATATAGGCAATTTTCCTAGAGAATTTCTTGAAGGATGATTTCTAGGTTCTTTTTTTGATCATGGCTTTCAGGCAGTCCAATAATTTTTAAATTATCTCTCCTGGATCTGTTTTCCAGGTCAGTGATTTTTCCAATGAGATATTTCACATTGCCTTCTATTTTTTTCATTTGTTTGGATCTGTTTAATAGTATCTTGATTTCTCATAAAGTCATTAGCTTCTGTTTGCTCCAATCTGATTCTGAAGGAATTATTCTCTTCAGTAAGCTTTTGAAATTCTTTTTCCATCAGGCAAATTTGGCTTTTTAAGGTATTCTTCTCCTCATTGGCTTTTTGAGCCCCCTTTGCCATTTGAGTTAGTCTATTTTTTAAGGTGTTATTTTCTTCAGTCAGGTTGTTGACTCTCTTTTCATGATTTTCTTGCATCATTCTCATTTCTCTTCCCAATTTTTCCTCTACTTCTCTTACTTGATTTTCAAAATCCTTCTTGAGCTCCTCCATGGCCTGTAACCAATTCATATTTTTTTGGAAGTTTTTGGTGCAGGAATTCTGACTTTATTGTCTTCCTCCTGTTCCATGCTTTGGTCCTTTTTATACCCCAAAAAAGAATCTACAGTTAGATTGCTGTGCTTGCTTTGCTTCCTTTGCTTGCTCATGATGCCACTCAATTACTTGACTTTTGAGCTCTTTGCCACAGTAGAACTATGCTTCTGGGGAGGAAAGCTTTGTCCCAAATCACTGGGGTTTTCACAACTGTTGGTGATATTAATTGGGTGCCCTCTCTGTAGCCCCCCCCCAAGTTCTGGCTCACTGGTCACACACCCCAGGGCCTCCATCCAAGATAGCAATCCAGATCCAGGCAGGTCAAGGCAAGAACAATTACCACCCGGAACAGTTGCCTGGTCCCCCTATGAATCACAGGCCAGGAGCTCTGAAGCAGCCATGTGGAGGTGGCTGCATGGGTCGGGTGCCTCTGCCACTTCTCACTCTGGGGGCTGAGACTGGACCGTGCTTTCATCCCTCTTAGTTCTAGCAGAGTTCTTCACTGACTTTTTACTTTATCTTTGGCATTTTGGGGTTGATAAGTCTGGAAACCACTGCAGCTGCAGGTGATCCACTCTCCTGTGGTCTGCTCCAGCCACTGCTGGTCTGGGCTACCCTTGGGCTAAAATCATGGACTTACATGGGCCTGGGCTCAGCTTCCAGGGTGCTGGGATGGACCCTTCCTGCCAGCCTGCCAGGCTGCCTTCAGTGGGAGATTTCTTTCTCTCTGCCACTTTGTGGGTTCTGTAGCTCTAAAATTTGTTTAGAGTCATATTTTATAGATATTTGAGGTGGTTATGGGGGGAGCTGATGGAGTTTTCCTGCTTCTATGCTGCCATCTTGGATCTGCCCCCCAAAATATTATTTTAAAAAAAGAATTTTTCATGTGAGTATTTATCCTTTGGAAATGGGTAAATGCTATAAATCAGGGCTAGGTTTATTGTTTTGTTGGTTATCTAGACTTTAAAAAGTGATAGAGAAAATGTTAATAATGCAGATTAAACTAAAAAGTGTGCCATGGGTACAATTTTTTTTTTTTGGAGAACATTTTGTGGGGGGAAGAACTAATTGTTAAACATTTTCTAGCATCCCCCTAGATGCTTCCCAGTGGGCCTGAGTATTCTCATCTTACAAATGAGGGAAGTTTACTAGATGATCTCATCTAGGTCCCTTTGAACATCCCTTAACCCCTAGCTTTAAATCTAGGTCAAGCTCTAAAATTATGTAATCCTAAGAATTTTCATTAATAGATGTGCATACTGGTGTTAGCGTCATTTATTTCCTTGCTACTCTCATAAAGCCAGCAAAGGTATAGGAGGAAAAAAAAAAGGTAACCAAGTGATGACTTCAACAAGAAATTAAAGGACACACAGAGGGTATTGAAGTCACCACTACAGAGATTACTGTCAGTTTGCTTGTTGTAAGTAGAAAAATAGCAAAAGTCAAATTCAGTACATGACATTCTACTAGACCCATCAGTTTTGGCCAAGAAGTTTTGTGGTAGTTTTGATTTTAAGGATCTAGAAATGCTGATGTAACCCATGGTGTTTGTGTCAGGGGGTGGTTTGTGTGTGTGTGTGTGTGTGTGTGTGTGTGTGTGTGTGTGTGTGTGT
>NW_027187289.1:4622596-4630092 GCF_028583685.1 Petaurus breviceps papuanus
GTGTGTGTGTGTGTGTGTGTGTGTGTGTGTGTGTGTGTGTGTGTGTGAGAGAGACAGAGAGAGAGAGAGAGAGACAGAGACAGAGAGAGAGACAGAGAGACAGACAGAGACAGAGAGACAGAGAGACAGAGAATGGAATTAATTCATAAAATTTCCTCCACTGAGTAATGTGGAAAACAAAAGATAATTTGTCATTTCCTGGAGAACTAGACTATAGCTCTTGGGAGGCTGCTGAAAGTCTAAGCAGTGTTGGGAGTTCAGTAGATCTGGAAGTGGATAATAGTAATAGCTAATCTTCATACAGCACTTTAAGGTTTGCAATATGCTTTACACACATAGGCTGGGCAGCAACTTTATTATTGCCAAGAATGCTAGACATTGGCCCTGCCTAGCCAATCCAGTCAGTTGGAAACCCCTAGGCTAATTTTCTTGGACTTAAAGAAAAAAGTAGGGTCCAAAGGAGTTTCACAACACGGAGAAAGAATTTTTCTCACTGATCGTCAAGTTGCGGCAGCTAGGTGGTACAGTGGATAGTGTGCTGGGCCTGGAGGACATAAGACTCTTCTTTGGGGATTCAAATCTAGCCTCAGACATTTACTAGCTATGTGATCCTGAACAAGTCACTTAACCCTGTTTGTTTCAGTGTCCTCATCTGTAAAATTAACTGGAGAAGGAAATGGCAAAACCACTCCAGTATCTTTGTCAAGAAAACCCCTAATAGCATCATGAAGAGTCTAACAACAACAATGACAACAAGTCAAGTTGTAGACTGTGGTCAGGGAGCAGCAACTGAGGCAGAGGAAAGGGAGTGGAGCTCAAAAGGCAGATTAAATCTAAACCTGAGGTCTGGGCTAGCTTGTGCTGAGTGGCTGGGACCTGGCCTCATTAAAAAAAAAAAGGAAATGAAATGGCCTGCATCTCAGAGCTGAGACTCCTTTTTGTAGGATAGAGGCCACATAGAAATGGCAGCTCAGCAGAGTGTCTAGCAGAGCAGCCCAGTAGAGGAAACTGCACAGAGACTACCCTTTATAGAGCCCAGCTACCCAAAGTTTGTGAATGACATCTTATCAGTTGTCGATATCAACACCTTTTTGAGGGTTCAGCAAACAGAACATCGGAGGCAGAAATGTAGTTCAGTGGTGATGCTGTCCAGACCTATGAATGGCTCTGAATAACCTGCTCTTGGGGCATAAGTAACCCCCTCCCACCTTTGGCTACCCACATGACATCTGGCTGTGGGTATACCCTCTTGGCATATGTTACCCAGACACATGTATTGCCTCTGTATATTTCTTCTCTCATGGCTATTATCATAATTGGTGGGAATGTAGGCACCTCTGTGTGGTGGGAATATTTTGCTTGTAATTTATTTGTAATATTTTAATTTGAACTATCATGTCTTCTAGTTGGTTTTAAAGTAAAAGGTTTTAGGTAGAGACTGATCCAAGGTGCTGAATGAAGGTGAGTGTAGGGGGAGAAGAGAGAAGTTAATTTTAAAGAGACTCATGTACAAGGAAACCTAGAGTTATATGTAAATTAGTCCATTTGATCCTTTTCACAACTCTGAGAGGTAGATACTTCAGGTGATGAAATCCTCATTTTGCAGAAGAGAACTTAGAGTCAAGTAAAGCGACTCACCCATGGTCACATAACTAGCAAGTATAAGGGGAAGGACTGAAATTCAGGTTTCTCATGACTTAAAGTTCAGCATTATTTCCACTATCCTGTAGTACCTCTCAGAGCAGTTTCTGACTGAAAGGATTAAATTCAGCAGGATAAGAGGGAAACCTAGAAAAGAAAGTTGGTTGCTCTTTTAAGGACATTACAATCCTGCTCTTGGGGCCACCATTCTTAATAGAATGATGATCTGAATAAAAGTTAGAGGAATAATCTTGTAATGACTTGACTATATAATTCTTTCATCTCTTCAACTTCAAGACTTCCAATTGCACTGGAAAGAATGGGTCCTTAGGCTCTTGGAAATTTACAGAAAAATATGTCATATATATTTTTATATATATCTGGAATTTTTTCAATAATTTTGCAGTCAGACATATGGTGAGTCAGATTCTTCCTTCTCCTACTTTTCCTTTTCTCTTTCCTTTGCTCTCAACCAGTTACAATGCTCAGAGATCCCAAAGCATAGATTTGGAAGCAGAGGTAATTACATTTTGTTTTCCTGTCAATTGCTACCCTAGCACCCTAGAAAGTAAAGAAAACGGGTGAAACATCATTGACACATATCAGAGATGAACCTTTCCAATAAAAATCAGAAGAATTGGAAAATCATATTTGACATTTTTACCTCCATAAGTTGATCTGATGCTAGAGGGAACTTTGATAGCTAATAGGAGTCCAACTAGAGATACCAAACCAAATACTCCATGTTTCTAGCACTCCTGCAGCTTAAGTTAGCTGTAAGAATACCTCAACAAATCTTGTTAGGTTATATAGGTTTTCGGTGTGGTTTGTGTTTTCTTTCATGAATGCTGAATTATCACACACACAAAAAATAAAATCCAAAAAACACATTTAGAAAAGCATTTGCTG
Organism: Petaurus breviceps papuanus; assembly: GCF_028583685.1. Classification (NCBI taxonomy): domain Eukaryota; kingdom Metazoa; phylum Chordata; class Mammalia; order Diprotodontia; family Petauridae; genus Petaurus; species Petaurus breviceps. The sequence continues at coordinate 4,625,147 of NW_027187289.1, forward strand.
CTAAATGGTAGAAAATAAAATGGGTAGAAATGACTGATCAATAGGACTTTCACATCATAGGCACAAGGTTTGTACGTCTATCATTCTAATGTACTCCCAAATATTGTTCTAGACATCTGTTATTAATATTAGTTGCAGCTGTTATATCTTAATGTTAAGTTTCTTGATGCAGGGGCAACATATTATTCATCTCTTTAGGATATTCTATCCCCACTCCTTTCTGGTTCTCCCCACCCCCACTCAGTGCTTCGGACCAAAAACCCTGCCAAATGAACATTTGATTTTTATTCCATTTCTTTTGCTGATAATGATAGCAGCTGACATTGGGTCACCAATGGAGAGTTGCTCCTCTTTGGAGTTCTTTGTTTTTCCAGGTGCCTCCAGGGCTCTGCTTCCTTAATTTCAAAACCAAAGCACAAATGTGTTTTCTCTTTTCCCCAAGCAGGCTTGGAACCCCATGATAGAGTGCTTCAACTTCTTGGCATTTAACAAGGAGAAAATCTTTAGCAAGAGACCTATGTTACAACACTACTCCACATTCTTTCTTTTTCAATGTTCTTTTTGAACCTAGGAATTTTTGTAATTGGGATATAGATTTCCTAATTTGGCTTAGGACTGTATATTTGGAATAGCTAAAAATGATAGATCATGGCTCACAAAACACTGTATTTCTCTGCAGTTTCCAAATGTTGGTAATTTGATTGGAGGAATTACTGAGAACAGATGCTAACTGATATACCCCATACACACCCTACAGTGAGAAAAATGACAGACTTCGCTCTAGTTGCTAAAAATACATTTAAATTTTAAATTGCCTTAATTGTTTCATTTTTTGATGTAGCACAATGAAAGTTTACTGGAAGGACCAATGAAAAAGCAGAAACTTCTATTAAAAAATGCTTTAGGGCTTGGACAAAATAAACACTCTGGCTACACCTATTGGCAGCCACTGTACAACAAGGTTTTTCATTGCATTTCTTGGAGTAGCAAAACATTATCATCTACATATCTCACAATTATTTACATCCTAATCACCCTCTAGTGATGAGTTCAGAATTGAGGCATTTTTCATTAGCATGGTTTACCATGGTAACTTGAGTTAGATAAGCTTCTTCAGCTGGGTCTGTCATATGGCTTGGGAGTAGGCCTTTTTTTTCCTTAACTATCATTGACCTCCTGCCAGTATATTCATCTTCTGATGTGCACTTGGTGGCAAATGGGCACCAAAAAAAAAAAAAAGCTCAAATTCTCATTTGAGAAGAAAGAAAAGATAATTTGTCTCCTGTAGTATGAAACACAATTAAATGCAGAAAGACCAGTACAGGATTGGAAAAGCAGAGTTTTAATTACAGCCTTAAAATACCATTTAGCCCTGCCTCACAAATATAATTCACTTGCAAGTCAAGACATCACCCTCCTAATGTCATTGGTCCTCTTCTGGAAGGAAGGACTAATAACAAACAACCACAAAATACCATTTAATCCAATCAGAGAAAGTGAAGGAAGGGAAATATGGCCTACTGCCCTGAACCTCGATGGAGTTTTAATTAGTGTGACAAGTTTCTCTTTATTTGCATTCCAAAAGGAAAACGGACTTTTCTATCAGTCAAGGGGTTTTTCTGCCTGTGAGACAGATGCTAATGGCTTAAGGCCTTTAGTATTAATTTGTTCCTTGTCACTAGAAAAATAGGCGATTTTTAAATACAGATAGAATTTGTTATGTCTCCTCTTTTGGAACAATCATATACTTTGAAAATTACTTATTACACTTTTATATTCTATCTCTTATCATAGTTTATTTATGTAGTATTATGCCTTCCCTACTAGGATGTTCTGAGATGTATAGCTCCAGGAAAAGAGACCATGTCTTATTCTATTTTTCCTAACACAATGTCTTGCACACAGTAGTATTTCAAAAATTTTACAAATTAATTAGTCACATTATAATTTAGTCCATCTTATGCATTAATGAGAAAATATAGACTCAGAAAGCAAATGAAGATTTAGATAGATTTTTATATCAGTTCTTTGATTGTTCTTTATTTCTCCATTTTCCTCTTTTTAAGTTAAAAAAAAGAGATGATGACGGGAATGAATCAGTTTGCCAGTATTTATTGAAGGCCCACTGTGTGTTATGTTGTATAGTATAAGAAAATGTGAGATAGCCAATTACAGTTTGATGCACCTGCTAAAGCCAATACTGAAATGATTGGAGGTGCTCATCTGGCAAGGTTTCACGTAGGTAGTGGTGTATTTATATACTTTTGCTTTTTATTTTTTTTGGAGGGGAGAAGGTAGGGCAAGTGGGGTTAAGTGACTTGCCCAAGGTTACACGGCTATGTGTTAAGTGTCTGAGGCTGGATTTGAACTCGGGTCCTCTTGACTCCGGGGCTGGTGCTCTATTCACTGCACCACCTAGCTGCCCCTTAGGGGGTAGTTTTTGAAAAATGTTTTTTTTTTTTTTTTAAAGCAATCGGGGCTCTTACTCGCTGAGCCACCTGGCTGCCCCTTAGCAATTGGAGTTAAGTAACTTGCTCAAGGTTACACGGTCAGGTGTTTATGGGTGGGTGCTAAGTGTCTGAGCCCGGGATTTGATCTCCAGGTCTTCTCAACACTGGAGCCGGTGCTCTTACTCGCTGTGCTACCTGGCCACCCCTTGAAAAATGTTTTGAAGAAAGTGAAGGACATGATTTTCTGAAGAAGATGATGGTGATGAATGAATGAAATACTATTAAGCAATTACTATATGCAAAACACATCATGAGGATACAGACAGGAAAGTAAGACGACTCTGATGTCAGAGAACTCACATTATATAATGTGAAGGCCACACATGTAAGAGGTTTCAGCTGCAAATCATATGGAAAGTCCAGTAGAACTTAGGGTACAGTGGGAAAGCAGATGGCAATGCATCTCTTTTAGTGTTGTTTCTACTTATAAAACTATATCTGTTTCTGATGGTGAATCATTTGATAGCATCAAGGACTTTGGTGATGACTGCTCTCTTTTCTGAGTCTTCAGTAGCTGTGGCTTACTGAGGAAGGCAGGGCTGATGTACCTCATGGAAGGAGAGGCCATGGTGCTTCTCCACGAGAGGTGCTTCCCTGGACCATGGCTATGTGGGTTGGGTTGAAAGCAGAACTGGAGGTCTGATGGGCGGTGCTACTTTGATTGGGGTTCTTATCTTTACCTACTAATAAGTGGCAGTTGGTTAGTGGTTGGTATAGATGGTAGCCAGATGAGGGCGAGACTGTAAGCAAGATTGGTGGTCCAGGAACTGCTGTTCTTGTGGCTCTTGGGCTCCTAGTCCTACACTCCATCCATCAAGGTTGGAGGCAAGGTCATGGTCAAAGTGGTACTAGTGATTTAACACAATATGCTATCTTTTGATTTTTACTCTGTGTGCCTTACTGTTTCTGCAGGTGTAACCCACAGCCCAATACTTTCAAGTTCTAGGTTTATATGGACAAGGTTTAGTCTTTCGGGCCTACTTCCAAATCATACTTCCTCGGTTCATTTTGACCTCATCCAGAGCTTGCTCTGGGAATTTTATAGCATAGCTAGTTTTTAGGCCTGACACATGTAAAAGGATTCCTAGTTTCTCTGCAAGCACTCAAGATAACAATATATAACAACTATTATTTTACCCCACAGAAAAATAAAAATAAAACAAAAGACTCACAGTTGTCCATAAACAGTTGATATAATTATGTCCCCCTTTCTGGTAATTCCCATCTGTAGCCCAGGAATCTGTAGCAGCCTCTAGGCTGACAAAACTATCCTAAGGATTTTGTCTTTCTTTAGGAGGAAAAAGAGCTTGGGAAAAGCTAAAGAGATGACTCTAACATTCTGTTCAGAACTACTTTCACCCCAGGGAATCTACAGAGACCTCTAGACTTATGAAATGGGGCAGCTAGGTGGCACAGTGGGTAGAGTGCTGGCCCTGGAGTCAGAAAGACTCATCTTCCTGAGTTCAAATATGGCTTCAGATACTTACTAGCTGTGTGACTCTGGGCAAGTCCCTGTGTTTGCCTCAGTTCTTCATCTATAAAATAAGCTGGAGAAGGAAATGGCAAACCACTCAAGTATACTTACCAAGAAAATCCCAAATGGGGTCACAAAGAGTCAGACATGGCTGAAAAATGACTAAATGACAACAAAAAACCTTATAATATTACCCTAAGGACTTGGAATTTCTCCCATTCCCTCCTAAGGAAAATGAATTTGAGGTTCCTACATAGGCAACCTCCTGCATGGTGCACCTATAGTCTTCAGAATAATTAGGGTAATAAAGGAGGGTCAGGTTTGTTTTCTTATATTGTGACTCTACCCATACTTACTCCTCTAGCTCTGGACCAAGGTCTATTGCTTAACCCTCTTGTATTTAAGAGTTTGAGTCTGAATTTTCTTTTTATTCTATACTGCTTCCAGTCCCCCTCCTCTCTTGGTCTAAGAGATTCTCTATTTCTTTTAGAAGGCTATGTCCTTGGGGCGGCCAGGTAGCACGGTGAGTAAGAGCACCGGCTTCAGTATTGGGATGACCTGGGGATCAAATCTGGGCTCAGATACTTAGCACCACACCCAGAAATAACTGGCTGTGTAACCTTGAGCAAGTTACTTAACCCTGATTGCTTAAAAAAAAAGAAGACTATGTCCTAGAGCTCTCAAAATAGCTCCAGGAGGCTGGGTTCAGGGACTTCTATTCCATGTCCACATGGTTCTCCTCTCCCTGGCTGCCATCTCTCAGGCTGAAAGGTTTGGCCACTGCTTCTTCATGACTGTATCCAGGAACTAGAAGGTTCCAGTCAAATGCTATTCTATCATTGTCCCTGGCTGCTGACATCTCTTTCACTGAAAGACTGATGTTACTTCTCTAAGGCTGTCATCCTTTGGGCTGAGGTGTGTGTGTGTGTGTGTGTGTGTGTGTGTGTGTGTGTGTGTGTGTG
>NW_027187289.1:4630102-4633031 GCF_028583685.1 Petaurus breviceps papuanus
GTGTGTGTGTGTGTGTGTGTGTGTGTGTGTGTGTGTGTGTGTGTGTGCTGACCTCTGGAAGACTGTGCTGATGTATAGGCTTCATCTCTTAGGAACCAAAGTCAGCATCTCTCTGGTAAAGTTTTCTCTGGGCTTCTCTATTCCCTTTATAGATCAGTATGCTCAGTATAGAGGGGGGTGGTTGTGATCTACAACAACTTGAACAAATAAAAGTGTTCTCTTTTCTCCCAGTCAGGTTGGCAAGTACCGTGGCCCAGGAGATTTCAGTGAAGTGTTTTTTATTTTTAATTTGTGGAATAAAACAAGCATTTTCATAACATAGTATAAAAAAAGATGATTGCACATGAAGCTGCAAATCTATTATGTATAATATTCTTTTAAAATATATAATAACGTTATCATGTAAATTTCTTTTTTTTTTCCACTTTTCCAAGATGGCTATTTAGACACAAATAGGTGTGTGTGTGTGTGTGTGTGTGTGTGTGTGTGTGTGTGTAAAATTTTTCTACACATACTTCTATATATCAGTTCTTTCTCTGGATGCAGATAGTGTCTTTCTTCATATGTCCTTTATAATTAATTTGGATATTTGTAATAGCCAAAATAACTTATTTGGTCAAAGTTGTTAACAAAACAGTATTCCTGTCACTGTATGCAATTTTCTGTTGGTTTTTCTAATTTTGTTCTTTGTTATTTCATGCAAGACTTTACATGTTTTTATAAGATCATTGAGTTCATAATTTCTTATAGCACAGTAGTATTCCATCACAATCATGTATCAGAACTTGTTCAGTCATTCCCCAATTGATGGGTGTGTTAATGAACATGTCTATACCTTACGATAAAGGCACTGAAATGAAAGTCCCAAACAACAACTCACATCTGTCAAGGAGATATAATTGATGGGACTGTTGAAATGATAGGAAGGTTGGCATGTTATCAAATTGACTAGTCTCCTCATCAGCCCTCTCTGATAGTAACTATTCATTTATTATATAGTATTTATATAGTACTTTAAAGTTTGAAGTAAGGATACCTGTGTTTGTTGGCTCTGAACCTGTGTGACCTTGGTAATATCATCTGACCACTTTCAGTTTCCTCTTAGGTAAAATCAGGCAATTGGATTGGATGATTTCTAAGGTGCCTTTCAGCTTTAACTTTCTGCTACCCTAAAATTTAAAAAAACGGGAAGGAAAATCAAATGGGAAAAAGGCACACGTGAATGCTGGGAGTTAGAAAAGGTCACATGGGTGTTGCTAAGCAGGTTTCCCAGAGAAGTCTTCTAAAGCAGGGTGTCAAAATAAGTAGAACTAGAAGCCACTAAACTGCATACAAGGATCCCTGCAGGCCTCATATTACCTTATTTTAAAAATGTGTTATTATTTAAATTATATATATTTTATTATATAAAAATGTTTTATTACATTTTTACTTATTTTGTTAAATATTCCCCAATCACTTTTTAATCTCATTCTATATCACTCAGGAGTGTTGTGGGTTGCATGTGGCCTGTGGGCTGCCATGTTTTTGACATCTCTATTCCAAAGTATTGCAAGAAATTTTGGAAGCTAAGCAAAGTGTGTACCAGTTGGAACAGAATCACCTTCATTAAAAGGAATTTCAATCTTATACAGAATGCTCAAAATTCTGTGGAGGTTGAGCAAGATGATCCCTCTTTGAGGGATCCCCTTTGAGGGACCCTCTTTGAGGGAACATTTTGGCTTTGGTTTTGTTCCCCTATTTTGCCTAGCACAGAATCTCCAGCACTTAATATAGAGCTTGGTACATGTTGTTGTTTAGTAATTTAGTCATGTATGACTCTTTGGGATTCCATTTGGAGTTTTGTTGGCAAAGAGACTGGAATGGTTTGCCATTTCCTTCTCCAGATCATTTTCTGGATGAGGAAACTGGGGTAAATAGGATTAAGTGACTTGCCCAGGGTCACACAGCTAGTAAGTTGCCTGAGGTAAAATTTGAACTCAGGAAGACGTCTTCCTGACTACAGGTACATTACTCTATCCACTATGCCAGCTAACTTCCCCATGTAAGTTGATTAGCTTTCCAAAAGGTGCCTAATAAATGCTTGTTGATTGACTTGCATGGGGTAGGTGCTTAATAACTGCTTCTTGGATTGAATTCTTGCTACATTTATAGGATATATTAAAGAGGCAAGGAACTGAGAGGTTATACCAGTATAAGAACAATTGTCTACAGTGTGAAACTGAAAACATTGTTTGATAATGCAAACACAAAATATGTTTTATAAAATTTTGAAAATGTCACTTAAAATATGTGTATTCTTTGCCTATTGCTCAGTGATATTTTTTTCCCAGAGAGATATTCTCTTCCACTCTAATTGGTTCATGTCTCTAAACATAGTCATGATGACTGCTGCCCTACAGAAACAATTTATCTCATCCTGACCTTTCTGTTTCCTTCTATTCCTCTGTCTTGACATAATGGTATATAGAGGTCGTATTGTAATGCCAAGTTAATAGAAGAAATCACAGTGCTGATTTGGTTATTTTTTTACACGTAATTCTTAATTTTACCCTGAACATTTGCCCTGTTAGATCTATTATGGAAATTACATTGAGAAAAAAAGTAGCTTCATTATGGCATTCATGTGATTATATACAGTATTGTAGAAATTCTCCAGTTTTTGTCCCCTGTGTCTAACTCTAGACTTGGCTCTCCTTTCTGTGTCTTGATTGGAAACAGTAATGTGTACACTGCACACATCAGATGAGACTCTTAAACTGGAAAACACTGGAAAAGCGATAAAAAACTCATTACTTTTGAGCATGTAGTACCTAAACTTTGTAACTGAATTAGTGAAAGATCAATTTGTTTAGGAGATTTAGGAGAGAATAGGCGCTGGAGTGTGTGTGTGTGTGTGTGTGTGTGTGTGTGTGTGTGTGTGTGTGTG
>NW_027187289.1:4633041-4636807 GCF_028583685.1 Petaurus breviceps papuanus
GTGTGTGTGTGTGTGTGTGTGTGTGTGTGTGTGTGTGTGTGTGTGTGTGTATTCTTTGATGAAAGATTGATCAACACTCTGTAGTGGCATATGGACCCCCCTCCTAAAAGCATAGGTACTATTAAAAAAAAGACAAAAAATTCAGCAATTGTATCAATTATAGTCATGACATTTCAGACCAATGCTCACTCTGTGGGTATAATTCTTATTTTATTGCACAGTAAAAGCGTTCCCCTTCTCCCTTTTTAATGAAACAAAGGTAAAACCATGAAAGATGACTATGTGACCTATATGGACAGCTAGGTAGTACAGTAGATAGAGTGCTGGATCTGAAATCAGGAAGACTTAACTTCCTGAGTTCAAATCTGGCCTCAGATACTTACTATCTGTGTGACCCCAGGCAAGTGTGCCTCAGTTTCCTCATCTGCAAAGTGGGGATAAATAATAGCACCTACTTCTCAGGGTTGTTGTAAAGGATTGAAATAAGATTATAACTGTAAAGCCCTTTGCTTAGTGCCTGGTACATAAGAAGCACTATATATGTGTCAGCTATTTTCAGTAGTGTTTATTAATTATGCACCTACTATGTACCAGGCTCCATGCCATGCTCTTGGAATACGTAGAAAGGCAAAAATAAAACAAAAGCACTCCCTGCTCTCAAGGAGCACACAGTTTAATGAATAAAACTAATGGTACAGGGAAAAGAATACTGGATCTGGAGTTAGATGGTGTAGGTTTAAATTCTTGTTTTAATGGTTACAAATTATGTGACTCATTTTGTAGTGGAAGGGTTTGGATTAAATCACTTCTTAAGTCCCTTCCAAACCTACGAACCTATAAATTATATGAGATAGATTTAGTCTCTACATTAGGGGGAAAAAAACAACCTAAACTTCCCTATGTTTGGAATGGTCCCAAATTGCAGAAATGGGAAGAGTAGATTCTAGTTCATCTAACTCAAGCCTTCTAAGCACAATGTGGATGCTCTTCTCTCTCTCTCTCTCTCTCTCTCTCTCTCTCTCTCTCTCTCTCTCTCGTTTTGGAGAGGGGAAGGTAGGGCAGTTGGGGTTAAGTGACTTGCCCAAGGTCACACAGCTAGTTTTGTCAGTGTCTGAGGTTGGATTTGAACTCAGGTCCTCCTGACTCTAGGACCAATGCTCTATTCACTGCACTACCTAGCCACCCCTGGATGCTCTCTTATGAAGAATGTTATAAAGGGGATTCTTGTTCAGACACAGATTAAACTAGATGATCTCTGGAGTCCCTCCCAATTCTGAGACTCTATGGATCTATAAAAGGTTTTATCTAACTTATTCTCATATATCTGTAAGTTTGTTTTCAGTTATTTGGCTGCATCTACAAATAAAATATTTTTAAAAAGAAAGTTGAAAAGTGACAGTGAATTTGACCAGCAGGTGATGCCGAAAGCCATTCACATGATCCTATACAGCAAAACATAAAAAAAGGTCTGGCTTTGTGGAATCCCATTTTCACCTTGGCAATTATATACAAACACTCTGCTGGGCAGAAGTGCTTAGAGACCTAAAGTCTATATGCTTTTCACTGAGTGAATGAACTTCCATCCCTTATCTTCCCCTCTCTTTTTAGGGCTGTGCCAATTCCTTTCTAGGAGTGATAAATCCCCCTTGGGCAAACCTTGCCTCCTTCTTAAACTTGAGATTGCTGGAGTCCCAGTAATATGACTTTGGCAGAAGAGTCAACTCTTCACTGAAGCAGACCATCATTCTGGATTAGTGCTATCTTCTAGGGCTGTAGGATTTTACTTGAAATGAAAAGATGAATGTACACATTCTGTTTTCCACTTCTAGTGGCAAATGACTCTCTAAAGTAAATCTGTGTTTATTCTAGGAAAGTAAAAAGAAAGTAAAAAGTAAAAAAAAATTCAGAAAATTTATTCATAAAAAGTATTTAAGATATTATTAGTTAGCCAGGAATGGTAGTAAATGCCTGGTAATCCCTGCTACCAGAAGGTTGTGTTGGATTGCTAGAGCTCAGGAGTTCTGATCTGCAGTGGACTAAGCCAACTGGGTGTCTGCACTAAACCTGACATTAGCACCAGGTTACTTAAAGAGGGCTAAACAGGCTCAAGTTAGAAGCAGAGCAAGTTAAAACTCTTATGCCAATCAATGATTGGATAGACTTGTCAGTAGCCCCTGCCTTCCCAACCTGGTTGAGATGGAAAGAACCAGTCTAATAAAAATGTATATACTTAAATAGAGAAATAAATAAAAATAACCAGCAATACTTAAGAGAATTGGAGATGAGGATTTTTGTTTTGTTTTTAGCCCAAAGATTCTTACTTTTTAATTTTTTTAATTGTCAAGAATCTATTTTTTCTCTCTACCCCTTTTGGAAAATAAAAGAAAATAAAACCCCTTTGTAACAAATAAATATAGTCCAGCAAAACAAATCCCCCATATTGGCCATGTCTAAAAATGTATGTTTCATTCTGCATATTAGTCCATCACCTGTCTATGCATGGCATTGATTAGGGTACTTAGTCCTTTGGAATTGTTCTTTCAATATTAATATGGTATGAATTGTTTTTCTCTTTCTATTCATATCAGTCTGCATCAATTCATATAAATCTTCCCCAGTTTCTCTGAAACCATCTCTCCATTTCTTACCGCATAGTAGAATTTCATTACACTTATATATCACAATTTGTTCAGTGATTCTCCAAGGTTCACCCTTGATGGACACCCTCATTATTCCCCAGTTCTTTGCTGCTTCAAAAAGAGCTGCTCTAACTATTCTTGTACACATATAGCCCTTTTCTCTTTCTTTAATCTCTTTGGGATATAGGCCTAGTAGTGGCATCACTAGGTCCAAGTGTATGCATACCTTAATAACTTTTGGGGCATGGGCCCCATTTTATTTCTCATATGGCTAGACCAATTCATAGCTCCACTAATGCTACATTAATGTTCTTGTTTTTCTTGAAACTCCTCCAACATTTGTCATTTTCCTTTTTGTCAACTTTGCTGATCTGTCGGGTATGAGGGGAACCTCAGAGTAGCCTTAATTTACATTTCTCTAATTAAGTTATTTGGAGGCTATCGATAGCTTAGATTTCTTCCTTAGAAATCTGCCCTTTTACATCCTTTTACCATTTATCATTTGGAGAATGGTGCTTATTCTTATGAATTTGAATCAGTTTCCTATATGTCACACAAATGAAACCTTTATAAGATAAACCTACTGCACAGATTTTTTTCTCCCACAGTTAATTGCTCTGTGTGAGGATATTACAGGTCAACATCTTGAGGTGGTCCTCCACTAGCAGTTTGGATGACTGCTTGTGTTACAGGTTAACTTTTGGGGTGTTGGTAGCAACAATGATGGTGTTCCAGCTTTTTCTTTTCATTTAGGAAAGGTCCCCATCTCTGATACATCTTAGTGATGTTTTACCAGTTTTCCCTGCTTCCTAGGAGTTCTAGGGCAATGATTTGGGGGAAAATAGGGTGTGATCTGTTATTTCCCGGAGATCTGTTTTGGGATATTTGAGTAATGATATTTATGTAGGAGGGGGAGAAAAGAAGGAATCCTGACACCCTATGACTGACCTTGTAAATTATGTCCTTGGCTGGACTCTGAAACATTTATCTAATTTCCCAGATCCCAAATTCTTTTTTTTTTTTTTGCCTTTTTTGGAGGGCAATTGGGGTTAAGTAACTTGCCCAAGGTTACATGGCTAGTTTTGTGTGTGTGTGTGTGTGTGTGTGTGTGTGTGTGTGTGTGTGTG
>NW_027187289.1:4636907-4659730 GCF_028583685.1 Petaurus breviceps papuanus
TGTGTGTGTGTGTGTGTGTGTGTGTGTGTTAAGTGTCTGAGGCTGGAACTGAACTCGGGTCCTTCCTGACTTTGGGCTGGCGCTTTACTCACTGTGCCACCTAGTCGCCCCCCAGATCCCAAATTCTTAATCTTCCACAAGGGTAATTTGTAGGTGACCTATTGACTCTTCTTCTAGCATGTTTTAGAGTCTGGAAGTTGCCTCAAAAGAGTTAAGAAATAAGAATTTATATCAATACATCATATTAATTTCTTATTTCTTAACTCTTTTGAATTAACTTCTAATATATAGGCATAAAAATATATAGAATTACAAGAGAAACCATTTATCCTGAAATGCAGTTATCAAAATATTTTCAAAACAACTTCAAAACTCTGGTTGAGTATCTCTTTTTATTCATTACTTCATATATGGGAATGTTTGGGGCTGTGAGATGGGAATTGCTGCAGGCTAGAATAGTTCCTACAACACATTCTTAGCTGCATATAGTTTTGTTTACTCTTGGTATAGAACCTCTGAGAATCAGTATAGTATGACTATATAGAATTTGTCTCAAAGCTAGGAAGATCTGTGTTTCAATCCTCCCTCTGACACATACTGGTTGTGTTATCTTGGGTAAATCACTTAGTCTCTCAGTATTCTAGGCTCTCTAATCTCTAAAACTATAAATTGCAGAGAAGGTTTCAACCTACATTGGTAGAAGTTCCTCACCTGGGAGTTTCCTATGTCAAATCAAAGTCCAGTCCCAATTCCTATTCCATAGATTTAATAAACAAATAAACTATATATTCTAAGAGATTGATGCATAATAGACATCTCCTGAGTTGCTTTCATAAACCACAGAAATCCTCAAATTGCATGGAAAGGGGTTCCAATCCAGGACTTCTTGTGCATGTACAATTTAATCTACCTTTGGGCAGTCAAAGGAGTGTAAATGATATAACAGTTCAATGTATCCAACAATGCCAGTCATCAGATGAAGAAAAAGCCATTCAGGAGGAACTCTGAACCCAATTCTTACAACATGGACAATGTACAGGGGATCTAGTTGGAGCTCAGAAAAAGCAGAAGCTCTCATGTTCAGGACTTTTTTCCCCTGGTCTCAATAATCCTGTCATTGGCAGGGACCTCTGACCTCTTCTGGTTGCAGCTAGCTCATTGCTCATGAAGCAGGATGTTTGAATTCAATAGTCAGTCCTTGACAAAAAGCCTGCTATGGCTATGTTGCCTTGATGTTCCTCTTTGACCCTGACCCCCTCTGACATGACCCCTGCTGCTATTAAAATGTCATATCACTTCCTTTGCACACCTCTCCTGCTCCTCAGGCTAAAGCCAAGCTGCTTTTTGAAAGAGAGAGGGACAGCTACAGAGTGAAGGGCACTACAAATTTATTTATTACATGTGATTTAGACAATCTCTTTTCTGCTAATTCTTGGTTGTAGTGACAGTATTTTCCCTCCTTAATAGTCTGAATAATTGCTTTTGCTTTTCATATTTTTGTTTGTGTAGATACAATATAAGTTATGATAGATGTTCAGAATAGTTTCCAAGTTATTCTCCTGGATGTTCTTTTCCTTTAGCCTCTTGTAAAGTAAATTTTGTTAATGTTCTTCCTTCAATTTTTCCCTTTTGTGAAAGTGGAATAGTAAGAAATGCTTCCTCAGAAAGATTTGCAACCTAGCCTTTGTACTAGGAATCATAAAATACATATAATATGCACCAAGTAAAAGGAAGGCTGTCACCTTTCTTCTGAATATAGAATATATCAAGTAATGAGGACGTCCATATTGCAAATTTCCATTAGAAGCAAATTTTGTGGTTTGGCATTTTAGTGGAGCTAACTGTAATGAATTCCAAGGAACTGTCCAAATGAAATTAATATTTCTGATTTTAAGTGTTACAATTCATAATGGATTATACTGTCATTCCAAGTAAAGGGAGATTTTCTTCTTAAAGTATCAAAGCTATTTCCTATTTTCTTTTGGAAAGAGAAAAAAAAGTCTTTTATGGTGAAATGTAATAAGTACTGTGCCCATATAGTGATGGGTTGTATTTCCTCAGCCAACCTAGTTTTATTAAGCACCTACTACATGGGAATACAAAGAAAGGCAACAAAGGCTCTTTGCTGTCAAGGAGCTCACAGTCTAATGGAAGATGACAAAAATGCAAATAACTATGTGAAACAAACTATATACAGGATAAATTGGAGATAATCAATAGAAGGGAGGCACTAAGATTAAGGAGGACTAGGAAAGCCTTCTTGTAGAAGATGAGACTTTAACTGAGACTTGAAGGAAGCCAGGAGGTGAAGATGAAGAAGGAGACATTTCTAGGCATGGGGAACATCCAGAGAAAATGCTTAGAGTTGGAGGTGGAGTGTTGTGTGGGAGGAAAGCCAGGAGGCCAGTGTCACTGGATGATGGGGTACTTGAGGGATAGTAAGGTGTAAGAAAACTGAAAAGTTTGGAAGGGCTTTGAAAGTCAAACAGAGGATTTATATTTTATCCTAGAGGGAATAGAGGGCCATGATACTAATGCAGATCAGCACTTTCTCTACAACTTAGTCTTAGAGAGTTCCCTAGGGCAGTGGGAGGTAAAATAACATCTAGAATCACACAGTCAATATGTGTTTTAAATTTAACTTGAACCCAGGTTTTCCTGATTTTAAGGATCTATTTATGCTAATTCTCAATCACTTATTGTAAAATAAAAAGCAATGCTTGAATCCCAAGTTAGGAAGGAACTCAACAATTAATATAACAGCAATAGTGTAAGGATAAACAACTCTGAAACACATGCTAGCCACCTCCTGATAGAGAGGTGATTGACTCAAGAGTACAGAGTGACACATGCACATCTATATATGTATATATATATATATACACATACCCATGTAGATATTGATATAGCTATATATGTTGATACATAGATAGAAATCTAGATAGATATCAGAGTATACTCTGTCCATCTAGATAGATTTAGATAGATATTGATATATTTACCTATGTCTCTGTATTCTAAGTCTATCACATCTCTGTCAGGATGTGGGTAGCCTATTTTTTCTTGAGTCCTCTAGAATTGTGGCTAGTCATTGGGTTGATCAGAGTTCCCAAGATGTATCTATGGTCGTGGCCAATGTGGAAATTTGTTTTGCTTGACTATATATGTTTGCAACAGGGCTTTTTTTTGCCTTTTCAGTTAGAGGGTAAGAGGGAGAGAATTTGTATCTGAAAATAAAATTTAATCTGACAAAGGAAATGATTTCAGAAGTGAATTAATCCAGTAGTTTTTCTGAGGAATGAGCCCCTTATATGAAATTCCCAGGTGATCATCTGGTCTCTGCCTAAAGAGCACCAATGACAATGAATGCACTATTTTCCAGAGACAGGTTATCTCATTTTGGGACAGCTTTGCTGGTTAGGAAATTCTTTCTTATATTGAGTCCATATAAGGGGCATAAGGTCGAAGAATTTGAGAAGAAATAAGAGACTCAGGAAGGAGGAAAATAGGAATTTACATCAATTTTGTAAATCTTTTTATGAAAGTGAAACATCATTTTCAGAGAAATCTGGTTGTCCTTGAAATAAGGAAGCTGCATTCATCAGCTAGTTTCATAGGAAGAAATCTGAGGAAACTGCAAATGTGCCAAGAACTGCAGGATCTTTTGCCTCCAGCTTTCTTCTGATAAGGGAATATGGAAAGTGAACAGTAACTCTCAAAGACACCAGTGGGTTGAGAAAACAGGTGAAGACCTCTGTTGCCCATTCTCATACCCTTTAGTACTATCACCATAGTTTTGTTGTGCTTCACTTTAGTTTTTTTTCCCTGAGTTCCAAGCATTTAGGTAGTCACTTCTTATGATTAGTAGTTTGTTTTCCACTGACTTTCAGTTTCTTTCTGAAATGAAAGTACTGATCTACTTCCAAAAAAAATAAGAAGGCCTTAGGCAAAGACTTCATTTAGCTGAAGTTTATTCTCTAGATTCCTATTAGTTACTCTGTTTTTAGCTATCAGTAACTTGGGCCTCTTTCCAGCTGCTTATCGAGAAAATATCATGGTGGCTGCATTTAAAACAGAATGATTTTGATCTTTATTTCTTACTATACACCAATCAGTCTTATTGATGTTGCTGCTAAATCCCAATTGTGGAAATATTATTGAAAACATAAAAAAGAAAAGAGATTCTTTAGAATAGACGGATGCTTTTATTTATTTGTATTATCCACCATTGCTTTGCCCTCTCTTATTTGACAAATATAGACTATGGGGATTATTGTTCTCTTTGTGAAGAGTATCCATTGTATTGTCATCATTGCCTACCATTGCTTTTAGATGGAAGTGATGTTTTCTAGGTAGTGGTATCTATTCTTTCCCATAGTAATTGTTGTGAGAACTTATTGAAGGAGGATCAGTGAACCATTCTTCAATATATCTCCAGTTTCATTGCTTTCTGGTTTTGTTTGTAGAGAGCATGTCAATATAGATATGTTTCATGTTCTCCAGTAGCATATCAGTTAACAACTCCCCTCAGAGGGAAAGATTTAGCCAACCAGACTTGCCCTTAGGCATCTTTGTAGTCAGTATGAGTTGCAGATGGAATAAAGACCCCTAGAGTCTATATTAGGCAAAAGTTGCATATTAAGAATATTAAGATACATGACCTAGATATGGAGAGAGATATTATAGGAAAATTTGAAGACATGAAACATTATTTATAAGACCTATGGATAGGCAAGCAATTCATGAATAAACAAGAGATAGAGAATAGAGTGGGGTATAAAATGGATAATTTTGATTACATTAAATTAAAAAACATTTTTGTACAAATAAATAAATGTATCCAAGATCAGAAGGAAAACAGAAAATTGGGGAAATTTTTTATAGGCAGTTTCTCAGATAAAAGTCTTGTATTTCAAATATATAAAGAACTTTTCTGAGTCTATAAGAATATGAGTCATCTCCCAATTGATAAATAGTCAAAGAATATGAACAGGAAGTTTTTAGATAAAGAAATTGAAACAATTTATAGTCATATAAAAATGCTCTAAATCATCATTGATTAGAGAAATGAAAAATAAAACAAACTTGACATATCATTTTACACTTATCATATTGGCTAAAATGATTGAAGGGGAAAGTGACAAATGTAGGGGATGTGGAAAAATTGGGACACATTCATTTTTGGTGGAATTATGAACTGATCCAACCATTTTGGAGAGCAATCAGAAATTATGCCCCAAATGGTATTAAATTGCCTTTGACCCAGTAATACCACTATTAGATTTATTTCCAAAGATGATTAGGGAAAAAGGAAAGAATCCACACATTCTAAAATATTTATAGCAGCTCTCCTTGTGGTGACAAAGAACTGGAAATTGCTGGGTTGCCTATCAATTGGGGAATGACTGAACAAATTGTGATATATGATGGTGATGAAATACTGGTGTGTTATAAGAAATGATGAGCTCAATGATCTTAGAAAAACATAGATGAATTTGCATGAAATAATGAAGAGCAAAATGAGCAGAACCAAGAGAACACTGTATACAGAAACAGCAGTATTGTTTTAAAACAACTTTGAGTGAATAAATCATTTTGACTATTATAAATACCCAAATTAACTACAAAAGGCCTATGAAGGTAGATGTTATCTGTATCCAGAGAAAAAACTGATAAATAGAAGTATTTATAGAATAATTTTACACACACACACACACATGCACACACACATACATGTATACATATTTGTGTCTAATGGTAACCATCTCTTGAGTGAGGGGGGAGGGAAGAAAAAAAGAAAAAAAATTACATGATAACTTTATAGTTACATAGTAAGTTGTACACAATAGATTTGCAGTTTCATGTACAATCATTTTTTATTATAGCATGTTGTAGAAATGCTTGCTTTTTCCGTAAGTTAAAAATAAGAGTACCAAGAATCCGATTAGTGTTTGTAAATGTTTTAAGAACTATATAAGTCTTGGATAAGGAGTATTTTGCATGGGATAGAAATTTAGCTCTTCACATAGGTTTTAAGGTAGAAACAGAAAAAAAATTTGGGTTAAATAATACAGTTCTTTTGTAAATATCTGCCTGATGAGAGGTAGACATTAGCTTAATTCAGATGCAGTTCACTTTAGGCTGCAGTTGTGATTCTTAAAAGTTGTGAGTAAACCTAGATCTTCTAAATTGACTACTTTATTTATCCATGAACCAAATCCTTTATTGAGGTTGGGTTAAGAACTTGGTATTGAAATGAATAATTTGTAAAACAAAGAATCTATTTGTAAAATGAATGTTCCTTTTGTTTTTATTTTCTACAAATCTAAGGTTTTCATTATCAAAGTTGCTTAAAAGTTAGGAAAGTCTGTAATTCAATTTTGGGCACCTGAAATTGATTATTTTGTTCTTTATGTAGGAAAAGAGAGTGTTAGGATCTGTCTGCTTCACGACCAGATTCCTGTTCTAGTTTCCCTTGCTGAGACCAGGTACAGATTCTCCTCTTGCTCTGGCTTTCATGCTCTGTGGTCAAGAAGAGGTGATTTCTTGTGCCCAGCCACAATGGAACACTCCTTGCTTTGACAAGATCCCAGGGAGATGATGACAGTTGGACAATATAAGTTTGCTAAGGAAACAGGGAGTCCAATGGAAGACGGTATTAGTCTATTTGCTTAGACCTGATCTTAAGTCATAGCCTGGCCTGACTTGTGAAGCCAGATTTATAATTCTAGAGACTCAAACAATATAATTCCAAATTCTTGCTGCTCAAAAACTTCATCAGTGGGGCGGCTAGGTGGCGCAGTGAATAGAACACCCACCCTGGAGCCAGGAGAACCTGAGTTCAAATTCTGCCTCAGACATTTGACACACTTACTAGCCGTGTGACCTTGGGCAAGTCACTTAACCCCAATTGCCCTCCAAAAAGCAAAAAACAACAACTGCAACAACAAAACTCCATCAGTGACACATGAAAAAAAGATAGGAACCTAATAAAAAGGCAGCTCAGTTTATATATGTTAAATGGTTAAGAAATACATAAATACTCCAGTAACGTAAAAAGATAATAAACAGTGGCAGTGGCCATGGACTTGGGCTACTTCATGTCCTGACTCTAGTTCCCACAGCACTGGGCTAGCAAAGTCTCCTACAAGTTGGGGCCAACTCTCTTGCTCCACAACTCTGCACTGGAAGATATAAAATAAATAAGGCACCTTACCCTGACAAAGCTCTGAAGTGTGCTTGTGGAAGGGAGTGTTGGAAGTATTGTAGTTTGTGAGTTACAAGTTTTCTGCATTGTGACTATTTTTCCTGTAGAAATATCCGCAAGCTCGAAATGAGAATTTTGCTCAAAATGTTCCTTAATATGTCAATAGCACTGAAACAAATTTGCTTTTTCAAATAAAGTGTTTTAGCAGAATTGACAGCAACTTTCTTCTGGTATTTCTTGACCTCATTCTAAATTCTTATTAGACATACTTGGAAAATTCCTTTTCAACTCCGTCATACCTGTGGTCACTCTCCTGGGTCTGTGCAAATCATTCTGGGAGCTCAATTTAGCAAAATCTGTAAGGGACCTAGGTGAAATTTTGTCTATTAGATTCCTTCCCACCTCTATCACACTCCTGGTTGCTACTCTGGGTCTGCACAGATCAGTTTGGGAGCAAGACTGAAATGTTTCCTTACCCTTCCTTATACTTCTTTCAAGCAAATAAATTGCTGGATTTTGGAACTGGTGACCTTTGTACTATTTTCTCTTAGGAACCCAATCACAATTCCCTATGCTAACAAGAACAATTTGTCTCCACTAATTTAAGTGCCTCTAGTCCCTTGTAACTTGTTTATAAGACATTGGATTGATGAAGTGCGTGGATTACAAACCTGTAAAAGGTGAATGTATCACACTACTATAAAGAAAGAGAAAAGGAAGTATGGGAAGAAGTAAATTAAATATTGACTGGATTTGTTTGGAGGGACAGGTGTGGCACTGACTTCTTTGTACCTGATGAAGACTTAGTTTATACTTTCTGTTTCTTCTTCCCTTCCCTTCCTGTGGCTCATTACACATTTTGAGTCAATAGTTATGTCATTTCGATATGATGATATACTTAGAGAATCAAGTAAAAAACTACTTGAGACAATAAATAAATTTGGCAAAGTTGCAGGATATAAAATAAACCCATGTAAATCCTGGGCATTCCTATATATTTCTAATGAAATTCAACAGCAAGAGTTAGAAAGAGAAATCCCATTTAAAGTTACTGAAGGCATTATAAAATATTTGGGAATCTACCTGCCAAAGCAAACCCAGGACCTATATGATCACAACTACAAAACACTTTTCACACAAATAAAGTCAGATCTAACTAATTGGAAAAATATCAATTGCTCATGGCTGGGTCAAGCTAATATAATAAAAATGGCAATTCTGCCTAAATTAAATTATATATTTGGTGCCATATCAATCAATTTATCAAAAAATTACTTTATAGAGCTAGAAAAAATAGTACCAAAATTCATTTGGAAGGACAAATGGTCCAGAATATCAAGGGAATTAATGAAAAGAAATGCTAGGGAAGGTGGACTAGCCATACCAGATTTCAATCTGTATTATAAAGCAACAGTCATCAAAACTACTTGGTACTGGCTGACGAATAGAGGAGTGGACCAATGGAATAGATTAGGCACATGAGATTCAGCAGTCAATGACTATTGTAATCTATTATTTGATAAACCAAAAGACCCTAGTTTTGGGGATAAGAACTCACTATTTGACAAATCTGCTGGGAAAACTGGAATATAGTATGGCAGAAACTGGGCATATACCATTATCTAACACCATATACCAAAATCAAGTCTAAATGGGTGTATTATCTAGGAAAAAAGGTTGATACTGTAAGCAATCTCAGAAAACAAGGAATAGTTTACCTGTCAGATTTATGGAGAGGGAAAGACTATGGCTAAACAAGAATTAGAGAGCATTATAAAATGCAAAATGGATAATTTTGATTACATTAAATTGAAAAGCTTCTGTATAAACAAAGCCAATGTAACCAAGATTAAGAGGGAGGTGGGAAATTGGGAAAGAATCTTTATAACCTATGTCTCTGATAAAGGACTCATTTCTAAAATATACAGAGAATTGAGGCAAATCTGTAAGAATACAAGTCATTCCCCAATTGATAAATGGTCAAAGGATATGAACAGGCAGTTTTCAGAGAAAGAAATTAAAGATATATATAAGCACATGAAGAAATGCTCTAAATCACTATTGATTAGAGAAATGCAAATCAAAAGAATTCTGAGGTACCACATCTCACCAGTGAGATTGGCCAAGACAAAACAGGAAAATGACAAATGCTGGAGAGGATGTGGGCAAATTGGAACACTAATTCGTTGCTGGTGGAGTTGTGAACTGATCTAACCTTTCTGGAGAGCAATCTGGAATTATGCCCAAAGGGCTATAAATAATTACATACCCTTTAACCCAGCAATACCGCTTCCAGGGTTTTATCCCAAAGAGATCATAGAAGTGGGAGAAAGACCCATATATATCAAAATATTTATAGCATCTCTTTTTGTGGTAGCAAAGAATTGGAAAGTAGGGGGGTGCCATTAATTGGGGAATGGCTGAACAAGTTGTGGCATATGCATGTTATGGAATACTATTGTGCTATAAGAAACGAGGAACATATGGACTTCATATTTACCTGGAGATGCTTATACGAACTGATGCTGAGTGAGAAGAGTAGAGCCAGGAGGAATTTGTACACAATTACAGACACAACGTATGTGTGATGACCAACTTTGATAGAATGAACTCTTCTCAGCAATGCAGTGATATGTCAATCCCAAAAGACTCATGATGGAGAGAGATGTCTACATCCAGAGAAAGAACTGAGTTTGAATCCAGATTGAAGCAAATTACCTGATCTTTTTCTTTTTCTTGTTTGGTTTTATTTCCTCTTTACCATTTTTCATTCCATCTGATATAATCCATCTTTATAACCTGACTAATGTCTAATGTGAAAGTATTTACAGATCCTATACTTGACTGTGTGCCACCATGGGGGGCGGGGACTGGAGGGAGAGGGACAGAATGTGAAACTCAAGGAATTGTGGAATTGAATCTCATAAACTAAAAGTAAACAAACAAATTAATAAAAAATGGATTAAAATGTTATGTCATTTTGAGTCTCAGTTTTTATATCTAGAAAATAAAAGGAATTGGACTAGACTATATTTATGGCTCTTTACAATTCTAGATTCTGTGATCCTAAAAGAGAGAAATTTTTCTTTGCTGTCAAGATAGTCTGGTTGAAAAAGAGTAGAAAGTAAAAATAGAATCTTCATGATAGAAAATTTGAACAATTTCTGAACTCAATTGTGAAATCAATATGTTAATGAAATTAAAGGAAGTAAATGGAACCTGTTTTTTTCTTTAAACATGTCTTTCAGGAGGAAAGATGTGAATTAAAAATAGGCATCAACGTGCATCTGTCTAGGATAGTTGAGGTTCAGTCTGGGTTGAATGAGGGAGATAGATACTGCGATTTCTGAGTTCCCTTCCAAATCTAGGAATCTATGATTAGTTGGCAATTATGGTGCTTCTTTTTATATCAGATTTCTTCTTTTCCATTCCAGGTTAACCTTGTCTGACCCACTTCTTATCAGTGACTTACAAGAATGCTTCAGGCTACATGAAGCTGGGAAAAAGAATCACCGTTTTGGGTACCATTTTCATTAGTAATCAGCTAAAGCATTTATACAGATGCTTTCAGTTTTGTAAGGGAATATGTATTTGTGTGCCATTTTTTGGTGAAAGATGGAGTAGGACATGGCAAAAATCTCTAAGTCTGTGTAATTCAAGGCACAAAACAGAACTTTCATAGGACCACAAAGTAGGAAAATGAACACATAGAAATAAAAGAACAAAATTTTGATCTAAAACTGATGAAAAGTATTACAGTTGGGACCTAGCATATGCCAAAGACAAAAATTCCCTTACTTGTTCAGAAGAATACTTGAAGTTAATACATGAATAATATTTTGGAAAAAACTTACTAGGTTCTGAATTGACTTGGAGATATTCTTCGTGGTCACAGAAGGCAGGACTAGGAGCAGTATAAAGAGCGTATAAATAAGGCACAGCGGACTGTCAGGCCTTAGGTCCAGAAGACTCATTTTTGTGAGTTCATATCTGGCCCCAGACATGTACTAGCTATGTGACCCTGGGCAAGTCACTTAATCTTTTTTGCCTTGGTTTTCTCATTTGTAAAATGAGCTAGAGAAGGAAATAACAAACTACTTCAGTATCTTTGCCAAGAAAACCCCAAATGGAATCACAGTCAGGCATGATTGAACAACAACAGCAACAACAATAAATTTAATAATTATATATATATATATATATATATATATATATATATTTTTTTTTTTTAGGTGAAGAATTTAAATTGTCATTGTCTACCAGGGCAGAGATTTGTGGAAGGAGAGGAACATTTTATAATATGGACTTTGTCTTAAATTAGTTTAATTAAATTAATTAAAAACACCTAAATTAGAATTGTATGATACTAACAACACACAGCTGTTTCTACTTGCTACCTGCCCCTATTACCTTCTACCTAAGCCATTCCTTTATTCCTTGTCAAATATTTCTGTCAATAAGTTCATCACCATGCTCTGTGTGGCCCAACTTCTCTTCTCCATTAACTTGTGTCCGTTGTGTTGTTGTGTGCAGATGAAGAATCCCACTTTTCCTCTGTCTTCCATCACTCTCAGCTTGGTTAATTACACCTATTTTTAAATCCACCATTTTGTCATGAAAACAAAATCCTCATTAACCTTTTTCTGCATTCACCCTCTCTTCCAATGCTCAGTTATCTCAGGAAAATTTCTCTTTCTCTTTCTTCATTCCATTGTAGGTAAAAAATCCAGGTAAAAAAAGCTGGTAACTATGAGTAGTTTTAACCATACATTTGTTTTAAAGTGAAATTAGTCATAAAAAACAAGACCACCAACCTTAAAAATCTTAAAAAATACCTAGAAATTTCCTTCATAATCTCTATATTGACTGTCCACCTATTTTCTGTTTTCTCATAAGCACCACATTTGAGAAGATTTAAAACTGATTTCTTTTTTAGTTTTATTCTTTATTTTATTTTATATTTTTCAATAAATAGCATTGTTGTTGTTGCTAACTATTTTCCATTGCCAATGTAGAGTTGTAGGTCATTCGATGTCTTTCTCAGAACTCTTTTTAGAAACAAACTAGGAGGGATTTCGGGTGTTCTTGATTCAGAGTTGCTGACTAGGAAGGGCCTATACTTAGTGCTTACTGTCGTTGTTCACTCCATATTGGCATATACTGCGTGGGGTTCAGGGCAGTCAGGTCACAGACCTACTTTTATGTGCAGTGTCTATCTTTGTTTGAATCTTCCTCTCACTACTCCCATAGGCCCTCTCTCTTTTCATTCCACCTGTGGCCTGAAAGTTTGCTCAGCATTTATCTCACAAAGAGATGCTGCTGGCAACTAACCTAATTTTGTTCAACAATAAGGACAAGGTGCTGGAAGTCCTACCCTCACTCAGATATAGTTATGTACTTCACCCAACACCAGAGGCACCCTTGGTGAAAATGCCACTTGTGGTATGGTTCTCACAGAGATAAAGACCTCTATTCCCTCTCTCCCTCCTTGGAGAGGTGTCAATGATTCTTTAGTCTAGGACTGTGGTCTATGTAGATTGATCTAGTCTCTTGGAGCTCATGATGTACCCATGGGGAAACTCTGCCCTTTTCCTATTGCATTTCACTGGGGTCTAATCATGTGAATATGGCATAATAAAGTTGATCATGCATGCACAATTTGACTGTGTACCATTTTTACTCATGACTGACAAACAAATAGTAAAATGAAATATATTAATACAATTAATAGAACTATGCTTCTATAGTTCCTCTCAAGCTTGGGTAGGTCTTTTTTTTTTCCTTTTTAGAGGGCAATTGGGGTTAAGTGACTTGCCCATGGTCAGTCACACAGCTAGTTTTTGTGTTAAGTGTCCGAGGCCACATTTGAACTCAGGTCTTCCTGACTCCAGGGCTGGTGCTCTATTCACTGCACCACCTAGCCTCCCCTGTTAGGCAGCTCTTAATTGGTTAAGAGCTATGCCCCAAACCCAAGAATTTAATATAGAGTCAGACTTCTTCAACTTATACTTCTTCACCTGTTGCTTCTGGGAAATAGCCACTGTTCTGAAGGCTGGAGTTAGCAAGAGTTAGAGTGCAATTGTAATCTCATCTCTGTTCTTCTGTCTCAGTTTCTGCTCTTATGGGCTAACTAGCAGAATAGAACCCACCATATATGGCTATGGTACTGTAGAGATTATTTAAAAAAGTTTCTGTCTCTGCCTCATGTGCCTTGCTAGTCATGGCCATACATTGCTTGTCAGTTACAGTTGCATTGAGCCATCTAACCTCCCCTATTTACACTGGACACTTACACTTAATGTTGGACAATTAATCAATCAATAAGCAATCATTAAGTGCTTATTATATGCCAGACATTGCACCAAGTAGAAGCAAATCAATAAACAAATGAACAAAAAAGTTTTTGTCCTGTGCCCCATTTCAAGTTTATTTTAAGTTCTGTTTCCATTGACTTTATTTTTTGTCTTTTAAAATATAATTATGATCATTGTGCAAACAGTTCAGGTCCTGCTGATCCCACTTTGCATCATTTTGTAAAGGTTTTCCTGTATTTCCTTGTATGCTTCATTTTTACCATTTTCATAACATCATAACAATACATTCCATCAACATGCCAAAATCTATTCAGCCATTCTCCAGTTATTGTACAAACAAGTGGTTTCCAATTTTTTGCTATTACAAATTGAGCAGCCATGAATAAAAACAAAGTTTTGGAACATAACCTGTTTGTCAGTTGGAGAGTATTCCAACTTGTTTTAAAAGGATAAATTCTTGGAGAACGTATACTAGAAATTTGAAATTATTATAATGAAAGAAAAACAAAACCTCACCACTAACATAGGTGTTACAAGAAGAGAATTCTACTTTGGAACTAATATATCAAGTGCCTCTTTAGTCTAAGATCTCTGTGATCATGCGCTGCCAAAGAATGCGGACAGAAAGAGTCCTTTTGTCTGTATTTTGGTGAAGGATTTGGAATAAAAGAAAAGCTGGTGCACAGAAAAACATAGAAAACAAGCTTAGGTTTGGGAATGATCCCAGATCTTCCTTCCTAGACCAGCTGGGTAGGGATTCATCTTGGAGAGGACACATCCCTCTCCTTCAGAATGTAAAGAAAAGAGAAATGAATCGCTCTTCAGTTTCCCTGGCAGCTGACCAAAGAGCAGCAGTTGGGTCCCTGGGCCAGCAGGCTATTGCTGAGTTACCTGACACAGCGAGGTAGCAAAGGGTTAGAGAAGGGTTGGTGAAATAACAGTGGTATTGCAAAAGTGAAAATTACAACAACCGCTTTTAAAGCTGTGGATTGTGTGAGGGAAAGAAAAAAAATCATGTTTGTGGAAGATGCTTTTTTTGGATGCTTCAGAGGCTGATGCTACAAGCAAACACAAAACGCAAGCTTTTAATGTAGATATCACTATAAAAGAGGATTATATAGTATTTATAGCTAGAAGGAAGCTCTTGGTAATAATCTAGTCTGAGCCCCTTGTTTTGCAGATCAAGAAGTTGAGGCTCAAAGCAGCCATTCTCACTTAGAATTTCTGCTTGAAAAGACCCAATCTTTTAATTTTATAAGACATCAAGTCTTCTGCATGGGTACTTGAGAAGCTGGACTAGTTAGAACCCACTGAGATAAGGTAGAAAATAAATCTCTTATATGCATTAGGAAAAAAGAAGAGAGTAAGAATCCTAGAATGTTATGGCAGTACTAGATGACCTCTAGACTAATCTTCACATTTCAAGTTTAAATAAAGATTGGAGTTCTGATAATTTTCTCCCAAGTTACTATAATGGCCAAAGACTTTATTTCATGATCATACTTATTTGTTCTGATATCTTCCTGTTCTGAGATATGCCACAATTCAATATAATGGAATCACCCAACTACACAACCCAACTACATAATTATTTAAAATTTTCTAGAGACCAATATATATTTTTAAATGGTTGCTTTTTACTTGCTAAATTTCTTTTATTAACCAAGACAACCCAATCCAAACCATTAACCCCTAAGAGATGGGACTTATTAGTTTGTTAAACTTTTCTTTCTGAATGCTCAAATTCTTACATGACCCACAAAGAAAATGAATTTAACAATGGTCTTTCTAGAGTTCTCATTTTTGTGCACATCATACAATGTGAAACCATATTGATTTGCAGCCTCTACAAGGTTGTAGGAGCAGAGATAGTACAGGTCAGAATGAAGTTCGCTTGGTGAAACTGGGTGGGGAAAAACCATACAGTGTGTTTGCCCCTTGCTGGGATAAAGACAACACCATCTCAGGAGCTCCCACGCTGAGGAATACAATGTCAAAAAAAAGAGGAGGGAGAATTGCAATGTGTTTGCTGCCTCCTGTTGAGTTCCATCTCGATTGAATTGTTTTACTTAAGGAGGAACCTGGGAAATCTACTTAGAAAACTACTAGACATATGTTGTCCAGTGTGAAGAGCTTTCTAGGGATGGTTTGATGGAGAAGAGAGAGAAAAAAGGCTAGTAGGCACCTGCTGGTTCTTCTCATTGCTCCATCCCTTTTTGTATACTTGTCCCACTTATTACTCAGTTATGTAATGTTATATCCTCTTAAATAACAAAAGCAATAATAACAATAACGATGGTGGTGATGATAATGTATATAATGTTTTATAATGTACACTAAATTCTGCAAAGCACTTTATGTACATGTTCTCATTTGAGATTTTCAGAATCCTTGTAAGGTAGGCATTATTGTTGTCTCCATTTTACAAATGAGGAAACTGAGAATCAGAGAGATTAATCAGGGATGGGGAACCTGTGGCCTCCAGGTCACATGTGGCCTTCTAGGTCCTTGGGTGTGATCTTTTGATTGAGTCCAAGTTATACAGAACAGATTCTTTTATTAAGGGGATTTGTTCTGTGAAGTTTAAATTCAGTCAAAGGCTGAATTTGAGGACCTAGAAGCCCACATGTAACCTTGAGGCTATAGGTTTCCCACCCCTGGATTAAATGATTTACCGTTAGTCATGTAGCTATCAACTATCAGGTTGCATTTGAACCCAGATCTCTTCTGACTCAAAGTCCAGCACTCGTTGCACCATTTTAATGATGAATAAAGAGCAACACAACATGAGAACCAGCTCAGGTCATAGCTTTGGGCGGCATTAATTCTTTAAGTGCAGCAGATGGATGGTAGTGATAATGTAGGGGAACAGCTGTGTGAGAGCAGTGTCACAGAAACTTAGGGATGAGATTATTTAGATGGAGGGGACTGTGAAAAATATCCAAATCTAGGAAAGGTAAAGGAGAATGAGAAATAAGAAAAGGGTCCTGGAAAGACCTGCAGCAGCTCAGATCTGAATTGAATTTTGAAGGAATTCAGGGAAACCAAACAATCAACTTTATACCAGACACTGTGCAAGGCACTATATATATAATTGAAGCATCTACACACAAATAGTTTACATTTTAACAAGAGAGATAATAATGAAATATATAAGTATATGTGAAATAAATATGAAGAGAAAATTTAAGAGTAAATACAAGATAGTTTGGGAAGAATAGTATAGATATGGTGTAGCAGATAGAGGGATCTGGAAAGACTTTATGTAAAAGATGGGGCTTGATCTGTGACTTGAAGGGAAGAAAGATTCTATGAAGTGGAAGTGAGACAGAAGTGTCCTCCAAGCACATGGGGCAGCCAAGAAAAAGACAGAGATGTGGGGATGGATTGTTGTGTGTGAGGAATAGAGACAACGTCAGTTTGGCTGCATCAGAATATGGGAAGGAGAGTAATAGCCAAAGAGTCTGAGAAGATAGAGCAGGGGCAGATTGTGAAGGGCTTTAAAAGATGAACAGAGAAGTTTCTATTTCATTCTTGATGTAATGAGGAGACACTGGAGTTTATTAAGTAGGGAAGAAACATCAGATCTGTACTTAGGGATAATCACTTTGGAAACAGTCCATAAAATGGACTGAAGCGGGGAAGACTCTTGAGGCAGGGGAAATAATCTAGGTAAGAGGTGGTATGGACCCAAAGTAAGGTGGTAGCTCTGTAAGTAAATAGAAGGGATTGAATTTAAGAGATGTTAGAGAAATAGAAATGTCAAGATTTGGCAATGGATTGGATATGTAGGGTGAGTTTGAGTCAAGGATAGCTAACATTAAGGTAATAAACTTGGGAGACTGGAAAGATGATAGTACCTTCAACAGAAAAAAGAAAGTATGGAAGATGAGTGAGCTTGGTGAAGGGAAGGGAAGATAATAATTTAAATTTTGGACATGATGAATTTGTGACATTTCTAGGTTATTCAATTTGAAATATCCAAGAGTTTGGTGATATGAGATTGAAATTTAGGGAAGAGATGGAGTCATCTGCATAGAAATGATACTATATTTTATGGGAGCTGATGAATTACCTGAAAGAAGAGAGAAAAAGAGACAGAGACAGATGGACAGAAATAGAGACAGAGACACACACAGAAAGGGAGATTCAGAGACAGAGAGACAGACAGAGGCAGACAGATATTGAAGGAGACACAGAGAGAGAAAGAGAGAAGAGTAGAGGACCTAGGACAGAACATTGGAGAATACTCACAGTGATGGCAGGATATGATTTGGATTATCAGTTTGCAAGGCAGAGTGAGGAGAGGTTATTCAGGTTGAAGGAGAATCAGAGAGCATAATGTCACAAAAGTCCAGAGAGGGGAGAGTATTAAGGAGAAAGTGGTCAACATTATCTATTGCAACTGATAGGTCATGAATGAGTACTCAGAAAAGACCATCAGATTTGGTAATTAAGATATCATTGGTAACTTTGGTTGAGATGTAGAGTAGGAAATCTTTCCCCAAAGTGTTGAAGAATAAGAAAAAAGGAAGTGGCAACTATAAACATATTTTTTCTAGGAATTTGGTTAAGCAAATCAGGAGAGACATAGGAAAGTATTTAAAAGGCAGGACAGAATTTAACAAAGGTTTTTTTTTTAATGATGGGGGAGATTTGGGCATATTTGAAGGCAATTGTGAAATGGTAGGTAGGTAGAGTTTGAAGATTAGAAAAAGAATGAATAAGGGTGTAATCTTCTGGAGAATACAGGATCAAAGGCACACATAGAGCGGTTAGTTGGTCTTGGAAAGAAGGGCCACCACATTGTCAGGGAATAGGAAAAAGGAGGATAGTATGAGAGATGATGTTAAGGGATTTGGAAATAAATAGAAGGGGGGAAAAGGAGAACTCATATCACATGGCATCAATTTTTCTTAGTAGAGAGTTGAGGTCTTCTGATGTCAGAAAGGGGAAAGTTGGAGCAGCTAGGTGGCACAGTGACTAAAGTGCCTGCCCTGGAGTCAGGAGGACCCCAGTTTGGTTCCGGCCTCAGACACTTAATACTTACACACACACACACACACACACATACACACACACACACACACACAAAACTAGCCGTGTAACCTTGGGCAAGTTATTTAACCCCAATTGCCCTTAAAAAAAAAGAAAGGGGGAGGGTGAAGGTTTTGGGAGACTTGAAGAGACTAGGAAATGTCTGGAAAAGCTCATGTGGGAACTGAGATACAGATAAAAAAAATTGCTTTGTTGGGGCAGCTAGGTGGCACAGTGAGTAGAGCACCAGCCCTGGAGTCAGGAAGACGTGAATTCAAATACGGCCTCAGACACTTTAACACAAAAAAACTAGCCATGTGACCTTGGGAAAATCACTTAACCCCAATTGCCCTCCAAAAAAGAAAAGCAAACAGACAAACAAACAAACAAACAAAAAACCAAATCCAGCCTCAGACACTTAACACAAAAACTAGCCATGTGACTGTGGGCAAGTCACTTAACCCCAATTGCCCCTCAAAAAAAAACAAAACCAAAATTGCTTTGTTGCAGTGAAAGCCAGTGAAACCCCAAAAAGGTTGCAGTGAGGATGAATACTGTGTTTAGATGGAGTTAAGCAATGATTAAGATGCAAGGACAAAAGTCATAGTCAGAGATGGGAATTTCTCTTATCATGGAATATAAAGGTTTGGGATGATGGTGTGTTCTATAAGGTATGAGTATCTCTGTGGGTGTCCGAGGTAGAATTAATACTTTAAGGTCATTGGAATTTAGGAAGATGATGGAGACTAGAGTGTTTAGAGACCATGTGAACGGTGAAATAGTCACCAAGTAGAAAGGATTGGGGGTAGGGAGAAAACAGGGCCAAGTTCTAAACTTATTTAAATTGAGAAAAGAGGGAGAGTGATCTGAAGGACTTGTAGATCATAGCAACCAGGATATAGACAAGATGGCCCAGTTGGATGGAGAGAACTCCAAAAGAAGAAGGGGCAATGAGTGGTAGTAGTGGCAATGACACAAGGATTAGGAGAGCAGGGGTAGGAATTTGCTAGGTATGTGGCAGGATAGTTGCCAGTCTTGCCAATATCCATCCTGAGTCTTCTCTTCTCTAGCATAAACATTCCCTAGTTCCTTTGACCAATCTCCATATAGCATGGACTTAAGACCCTTTACCACTCTAGTTGCCCTTCTCTGGACATTATCCAGCTTTTCAATGTAATTATCAGATGGTGAAGCCTAAAATTAACATAATATTTCAGGTATAGTTTGATTGGGGCAGAGTAATAAGGGACTATTATGTCTTTATTCTTGGAAGTTAAGCCTTTCTTAATGCATTCAAAAATCACATGCACTTTTTGAGTCAATGTTAGTCAACAAGCATTTATTAAGTGCCTGTTTTGGGTCAGGCACCATGCTAAGTGCGGAGGATACAAAGAAAGGCTCTTCTACATGAGCACACAAGCGAATGGGTAAGACAGCAGACAAACAACTGTGTACAGGCGAGATAGACTTCAGGACTTCATTTTTTGGATATTTCCTGTCCCTTCTCCGTTGGTTTTTCCCTTGTATGATTTTAGTTCATTGAACTATATTTCTTAATAACTCTTTGAAATTTACTTTCTCCAATTTTAGGATGCACATCAGACTGTCTCTGGCCTTCCTCTCCTTCTCTAGCACACCTTGTAAGGTAGAATGGTCACTACTCCTCAGAGTTCTCATTATTTCCACCATAGAAACCAGCTCCTCTTTGTTAATGAAATCAGATATGGTATAGAATTTTCCTCTGTTTGTTGGTTCTTCTACCCTTTGAAGGAGGAAGTTATAGTTAAGGAAAGTCAAGACAGTATTAGGTGTTCTGCTTATAGTAGATAAAGTGCTGAAGCAGACGTCTGCTTAATCTAAGCCTTCTACCATTACCATGTCCTATCGCTCTGCCAGGCTCTGATCTGTTGCTTCAAATCCTGATTTATTTATGTTGTTTTTGTCCAGGTAGTCTGTAGCATATCCTGATGATGAAAGTACTTCTGTTTTTCTATTTGACATTTACCCAAATACTGTGTATCATGCTTCCTGATTATGGTTCCTGGATTTCCTCACATAATATATACCTCTAATATACAATTCTAACCTACCCCAACCTCACCCTTCTTTACTTATCCTGTTTCTTCTAAATGAGGTTTACCCATTCAGCATCATATTCCAGTCATGGAGTTCATTCCAACAAGAGTCAGTGATACCTATGAGGTCCAATTCCCCTTCTTGGATTAGGACCTTTAATGCCTCTTATTTGTTGCCTACATTTTGCGCATTTTCATATAGGGATTTATTTAATTTTATTGTTGGCTCCTTTCTTGGATTTTATCTTCTGTGAAATGATGGATACCTCAAGTCCTATTCTTTTATCATTGCAGAGACTCTTTAGCTCTGATTCTTGAATTTATTAAAAATTGCTTTTTTATAGCTGCATTTCAACATAAAAGCTTTCCTTTATAATCCTATGTATTTTATTTTATGCATTTGAAAACATCATTCTGAGGTGTCCATAGGCTTTGACAGATTGTCTCACCAAAAAGGTTAAGAATCCCTGGTCTACAGTATCTAGTATGGTGGAAATACACAAGTGGTCTTCTTCCTCCATTCTTTTAAAAGTCTTTTTAATTAGATTTGCAAGGCACCAGGCAAGTATATTTTCGCCAGCCATTGTTAGATATATTATATCCATGGCCTTGAATTTGTCATTCTTATATTTTTAGCCCTGGTCCAGAAATCCAAACACTGCTTTCAGACCCTGCCTTCTTAGGTGACTGTTTACTTCCCAAATCGATTTTTCTCTTCTGTATCCTCTGCCTTAGATGAACAAAATTAATGATAACACCATCTATGCCCCCATGGTCTTCAATTTCTTGTACAAGACTTCATTATCTTTGGTAGTATTTCTTTAGTTTCTTCTGGCAACATAATTTTTGCCTACAAAAATTACCAAAGTGGGCAGTAGTCATCTGTTTTGATAAGTCTTAGACAGTTCTCTGGTATGTTTTGTATACAGGAAGTATATTTTTGCTCAGGAAGGCAGCAGACCTCTTTATTGTTGCTATCAGGTTGACAAATAACTGGCTCAGAGTCCCTGAGCAGTAGTAACTAACTACCACTATTCTTTGATTCCTCCTCTGACCTTTACTGCATTATTTTTTCCCTTGATCATTCCTGTGATTCTACTATACTATTTTTGGGAAGACAATTAGTCTCTTCTTCCTAAGAGCTTTTAGAAAGGGGAGCTTTTCCTCATGAAGAGCCTCAAGCCTGTTTTTTTTTTTGTTTTTGCTCTAAGTGAATAGCTGTACTTTTCATTTTAATTTTCTTTTGTATAGCCCTTTTATACTTTCCAAACTCTGATGAAGGTCACATCTCCCCTCTTCTATTTAAGATCCATAGCATCTTTAATTCCATCATAAATTCCCAGGAATATAATCAGTAAAAACCATTATTTGAAGGGGATGTGTGTGTGTGTATACACATGTGAATACATATTTCAAAGCAATTTTTCCAGAAGTTTTCTATAGGTGAATTAAGGGCTGCAGCCATCTTCCTTGCTGTTGCATTGTTAGGGAATTTTCATGCAAGTTCTTGCTTTTGACATTTTCTTGGTTTTAACATACATTAAAGGTTCATTTTATGTTAGGATTTTATGTGTCGAAATCTTCTCAATAAACCCAAGTATTTATAGAGTGATTCTTTTCTATTCTTGCTGACTGTCAAAGCCTGGTAAGTTTAGCCCTTTATCATCCACATTGATGAAATTTGGGATTTGGGGGCTAAATTTATCTGATTTTGCTATTTATTTGGTCTACACCATCAACTCTACAATGACCAACTTTGCCCTGCCTCCCTGTATCCTCTTCTCTGTGGCCTAGGTTATTCCAGAATGAAAAGCTTTCAGGGCGGGGGATCTGCCACTCATTTGGATGAACTAATCCTAGAGGGAAAGTGGGAAAAGGGGGTGGTAAAGAAAATAATCAGTATTTTTATGCTTCAAAAATATTCTAGGGTGAAGATATCTTTAATTTTGTGGGGATCTTAAAATAATACCTTCACTTGCAGTTTACCTTTCCTATTTCCATTTACTGTTTGTTCCTCATTCTTACAATTTCTAATTTCTCATTCATCCTGAAACTTTCTTTTCTTTTTTTCTTCCCTTCTTGTTCCTTCCTTCCTTCTTTTCTCCCTTCCTCCTCTTTCTCTCTCCTCTCTTTTCTTTCTTTCTCTTTCTTTCTTTCTTTCTTTCTTTCTTTCTTTCTTTCTTTCTTTCT
>NW_027187289.1:4659740-4689790 GCF_028583685.1 Petaurus breviceps papuanus
CTTTCTTTCTTTCTTTCTTTCTTTCTTTCTTTCTTTCTTTCTTTCTTACCTACTGACACTTAATGCCTGTGTGGCTTGAGGTAGAAAGTTTGACCTAACTCTCAGTTTCATCACCAGTAAAGTGGGGATACTTGCATATTTCTGTGGTCTGACAAGTGACCTAAGCCAGAAAAAGGGTTATAGATTGCACTTTTGTCTGTTAAAAGTAAGGCACTTCTACATCTAGTGTACCTGTTTCCCATGACCAGTCCTCCTATCTGTCTAAGAATCTGACTCTCAGTGTTTTACAGACAATTCCTGGTATTAACCTGGTGTTGGTTTTCAATTTATGTCTAATGTCTTTGGATCACTCCTCCTTAGCCTCCTTAAGGTTCTTCTTTTGCTCACTCTCACACCACTCAGAGGTTTACTAAGTTATTGGTACTTGTTGGCTCTCCTTTGGGTAGGACATGCCAGTGATCTTAGCATGGAGGCAAAGAGAGAAGAAGTTCCCTGTTTCTTGGGGCTGCACAGAGAGAATATATATGTATGTATATGTATATATATGTGTATATATATATATATATATATATATATATATATATATATATATATATATATATATATATATACCCCACTGCCATCATTGTTATTTTGTGTGGTAGAAATGTTTCAAGTAGATAGAGGAAAGACACCTGACTTAAAATTTCACTCTCCTTTTCAATTTTGCTCTGACTTATTTTGCCCTTGCTCTAGATTGTTTCTTTCCTTTGGTGATAAATGGAACTTGTAAGGGGTCCTCATATCTCTTGAGGGTATGATACAACAATGTTGAGCACAGACCAATGAATTGAGCCAAACTTCAAGATTATACACATACAGCAGTCATTGCTTTTGTTTCAGTTCACTTTGTTTAGAGAGATGATTGTGTACCACACTATAATGCAGTCTGAGAAAAGTGTGTCTAGAATTTTGGTGCTTTTGTTTGCTGGGAATATTTTATAAATGGATCAGGACATATTAAGACATATCTTCAGTTTAAAAACCCTTGAAATTGAGCACAGAGAAGAATTAAGGGGCAGATAGTTATGGAGCTGAAAGAATCCTTAGAGGTCATCTAGTTTAACCCCCATCCCCATTTTACAGATGA
Source organism: Petaurus breviceps papuanus (assembly GCF_028583685.1). Lineage (NCBI taxonomy): Eukaryota > Metazoa > Chordata > Mammalia > Diprotodontia > Petauridae > Petaurus > Petaurus breviceps. The sequence continues at coordinate 4,660,870 of NW_027187289.1, forward strand.
GGAAACTGAGGTCTGAAGATCACAGGGATAGTGACAAAGTTGAGAATCAAACCTAGATAATCTGATTTCAAATCCAGTACTCTTTCTACTTTGCCACTTTATTTTTTTTTAAATGATAGTTGTCTTCAAGTCTTTGTAGGGCTATGACTTGGCAAAGAAACTAGACTTGTTTTGCTTGGTCATAGAGGAAGAGTCAGAAGCAGTAACTGGAGAAGCCACAGTATGCTCTAGAAGAAATTGCTATTTGGAGTTAGAAGACATGAACTCGAATCCTGGTTTTCTACTTATAGTGCTCTGACCTAGGTTAATCTAGTAATCAGATAAATAAAACATTTTTAATTAAGTGCCTATTATGTGCTAGGCATTGTGCCAAGACCTAGGAATACAAAAACACACACTTTTGTCTGGCTTCAGAGGCTCACGTTCTACTGATGGGTGGAAGTTGACAGTGGCAAGCTGCAGCATACAAAATGTCTACAAATCAATCCAGGTAATATACAAAATGAACAATTTTTGGGGGGATGCAGTGAGGTACAAGTCGATTAATCTCTCTGTGCCTCAGTTTCCTTATCCACATATTTAAAGGGCTTGGATTGGGGGAACTTTTTTTTCTATTAATACATTTTTGTTTTGACTTCCCACTCCCCCCTCCTACCACCTACATACCTTCCCTTAAAAGAAAAAGTGGAACCATCTGCTATAGCTTTTGGCTAGTAGAATATTTCACTTTCTGTTTTTATGTTATGGTCCTCTGTAAAGTTGCAGAAATGTTGATTTAGACTTAATGTAAGGAAAAAAAATCCTTCCTTACAATTTGTTGTTGTTCAGTCATTTTCCAGTCATGTCTGACTCTATGTAACTACACTTGGGATTTTTTTTGTCAAAGATACTGGAATGGTTTGCCATTTCCTTCTCTAGTTCATTTTACAGATGGGGAAATTGAGGCAAACAAGGCTAAATGACTTCCCTAGGCACACAAGTAATAAATGTCTGAGGGTAAATTTTAACTCAGAAAGATGAGTCTTCCTGACTCCAGGCCTGGCAACCTCTATCTACTCCACCACCTAGCTACCCTTCTAACAATTAGAACTGTCTAAAAGTCCACAATGACACTTTTTAGGAGTTAACAGGTTATTCATCACTGGGGATTTTAAGGTGAATATTGGGTGACTATTTGTCAGAGGTGTTTTATGTTCATATCCATACAGGTTACACTAGATGGTCTCTGATGCTCCCTCAAACATTGAGATTTGGACTAATTATTCAACAGTGAAACTTTAGGACATGAAGAATAAGTTAGATGGGTTTAGGAATTTTGCTAACCCTTTGTGTTTCAAGAAACAGAGACAAAATAACCCTTAGGTCATCTAATTACAAAGTTTATTGATAATATACAAACAGATTTAGTGAATGTTTTCACTTATAAAAAATGGTGGCAGGCTATAGTAAAAGAGTATGTGCTTAGAATCATAAGACCAGCGTTAAAATCCTAGTTCTGATGTCAGATAAGTCTTCTAAGCTCTCTGGGCCTCAGCTTTCTCACTATAAAATATGGAGGTGGGAATAGATGACCTCTAAGTTTCCTTCCAGTGCTAGAGTTCTGGTCCTATGGCAAAAATACATGGTTGTATAACATCTAATTTCCACTTCTGGGTTCCTACTTTGTGCTGGGGTGGGGAAAATGGAGTAATATATGTAAGTATCTGAATTCCAAGAAACCTGACTGGCCCAGGTAGTGGATTGGTTTTGGATGGTAGGGGCCTATGGGATTTTATGTTGAGTTAGGCAAAGGAAAATAGAACCTTTTTGCAAATGCAAAAATCTTAAGGTAAGCAGATAAGGTTTCCTCAACAGGGTTAGCAGAATTCCTTTGGAATCAGGGGCTGCATGCATGAATATTCACCAGTAAATTTAGCAGTCTGTATTTTCATAGTAGACTTTCCTCTGGGTGAAGGGACCTGAAGTAACTGTCCTGCAACAAAATGCAGCCAGGTCCTGATTAGTGACCCCCCATGGTCTCATTTATTTGAATTAGCACTATTCGAAGTTATAATAATGTAAAATATGGTAATTGTTTCCAGTCCAAAGGGAATGAAAATACAAATAATGCTACCACTTTAGGGGACTCATTATTCATACTAATCAGGGCATAGGTATGTTAAGCTTTGTAACAATTATTCTCTAAGAATAAATTCCTAGCCATTCATGATTCCAAAGGACTGATGATGAAACATGCTATTCCTTATAGAGATGTGAGGAATTTAGTATGCTGAGTTAGGCATTTATAGTATATATATGTATGTGTGCATGTATAGACACACACATACATATATATGTGTATATATTATATATATATATATATATATATATTTGTTCACAAACATTGAGGGAATTTGTTTTGCTTGACTATGCATATTTGCTATAAGAAATTTGTTGTTCTTTTCTTCTTTTCTTTTTGGTCAGTGAAGTGGGGGTAGGAAGATGAGAAAATAGATTTCTATTAATTAAAAAAATAGAGGTGAGGAGGTGCTGCAGATGTGGAATGTTGCATACACTTTCAGAGGGGGCCACTGTATTATTAGTTATACTTAATTGCTTTATTGGGTTATAAGACACTTCTCATGAAGTGGAAATAGTCTTTAAATGTCTTTAAATAGTCTTTATTTTATTTTATTTTTTGCTTTTTGGAGGGCAGTTGGGGTCAAGCGACTTGCCCAAGGTCTCACAGCTAGTTTTGTGTATGTGTGTGTGTGTGTGTGTGTGTGTGTGTGTGTGTGTGTGTGTTAAGTGTCTGAGGCTGGACTTGAACCCAGGTCCTCCTGACTCCAGGGCTGGTGCTCTATTCACTGCATCACCTAGCCGCTCCTAAATAATCTTTAAATAAAGCCAAAACATTAATATGCTTCATTATTTTTATTTAAAAATATTTTAATCTGTTAAAAGGAATTAACTATTATTTATTGTTAATTTATTTGAGAAATTTAAATTTTTATTTTATTTTTTTGTTATTTTTATTTATTTATTTTTTAAAAGCAATTGGGGTTAAGTGACTTGCTCAAAGTTACATGGCCAGTGTATTTCTGGGTGTGGTGCTAAGTTTCTGAGCCCGATTCAATCCCAGGTCATCCTGACTCTGGGGCTGGTGCTCTTACTGTACCACCTGGCCATCCCGAGAAATTTAAAATTTTAAATCACTTTATTTTATTAATATTAAAAAATAAATTCCTGGTCATGTTAGATTGGAAGCCCAAGTTCTCCTCATTCAGTCCTACAGGTGCATTTTCCACCCTACCTCAAGTTCAGGAGGAAGAAAGCCATCTCACCTGCTTTCTTCTTTGCCTAAACCAGACTCAGACAAGTTTCAAATGGAGAATTGCTCAGGTGTAGCTGGTAGACAGTGTAGCTGCTAACTGATAATTCTGAAATGACTTGCATTCAAGTGAGAACCAGTGAGCCGTGACTGAAGCAGGGTATCTCGAATAACATTTCTTCACATATAATTCAAATCATGTCCCTCCTTTCTAACCTCCTTAAGTTCCTAACCTCTGTAGGACTATTATCTCCATATTCCTGAAAGCTAGACCTCTCTGAAAGCTAAGACAATATTCACTTTTTAAAATTTCAGTTTACTAAAACCCAAAGATATTTTTCAAATAAACTACTCCCTAAACATATTTTCCCTGTATTTTACTTAAGTCAATTCCTGAACCCATGTATAAGACTTTTATCCTTGTTAGGTTTTATCTTCTTCCATTCATCCCCATGTCATATACTTTCAAAATCTTATTAAATCCAGATTCTGTAATTCACTCTGTTAGCTGGCCTTCCCAGATTTGTGTCACTTGCAATTTGATAAGCATGCCATTTATGCCTTCTTTACCAATAGCATGAATACAAATGTTAAACAGTAGAGGGCCAAGCATAAATGCCCAGGGCGTTTTACTATGGACATTCCAAATTGATGCTAAGCCATTATTGCTGCCTTCTCTTTGGATCTGACCATACAATCCTGTCTAAATTTATCCAGTGGTACCATAATCTTGCTCACATATCTATCTTTTGCACAAGAAAAGGAAGAGATATTTTATTAAATATTTTGCTAAGATCTAGGTAGGCTGAATTCATAGCATTCTCCCAATTTACCAGTTTCTGTTTCTTTTTTTCTAAATGTTCAGTAACCATTTAAAAATATGTTCTAGAATTTTGTTAGGAATCAGAGTTAAGTTGAATTGGCTATAGTTTTCAGATTCCTTTCTCTTCTGTTTTTGAAATGTGGGACATTCACTCTTTTGTTATCCTGCATTAGCGAATTTTCCAAAGTCTTTCAGATTTTACTAACGACATATCAGTAATCACATCCCTTGGTTCCTGAGAATGTAGTTTATCTGTGTAAGGTGTTTTTATTCATCAAGGCAAGCTAGGTACTATTTCCTTACTTATTGTGGATATCAACACCATAAAGGAGATTGAAATTGATTTTGGTATAGGGAACACTCAGGTGAGGAAACTTCCTCTACCAATAAAGGTCAGCACCTTCCTTCTCTGCAACTTGTAGACTTGTGGAGGTGTTAGAGCAACAAGAGGTTAGGTGACTTGCCCAAGGTCACACAGCCAGTATGTGTCAGAGGGGAAACTTGAATTCAGGCCTTCCTGGCTTTAAGGCTATCTCACTCTCTAACTTCTCATCTTCCTATCAGTCATATTTATTCTGTCCTTTCCAGTCCAAAAATCATCCCTATTGTTAGAGAAAACAGAAGTAAACCAAGAGTTCAAAAGCTCAGCCTTATTTTTATCATCACTTATTATCACCTCATCTGCCCCATGCAATGTTTCCACACATCCACTTTTCTCCCTTCACACAACTCTCCCCTTTGTGTTTTCAGAAATTCTTTACCCAGTTTCCCATTTCCTTTCCACTGACTTCTCTAGGATTTTAATCTATGAGGTCCTACCTATACTTTTTCTGAACCTTTTGAAATCTTCCCAGCTCTAGCCATGTTTCCTTTTTTTCCTCTATAACAAATTTTAAATTGAGTAGTTCCTTCTCTGTAAGGTGTCCACAATTTCCACCTGAGCCACTAGTTCCTCTCTGTTGGTGAGAATCAGATACAAAATAAAATTTCCCTTGGTTACTGTCCCCTTTCATTGCAATGAATCTTGGGATACAAACTAGGTCAGTGCAGTTCGTACTGAATGTCAGTGGCAAAGTTGTTATCCTCAATTGGCAGATGGGAGAAACTGAGGCTCATAGAATTTACATCAGTCCATCGATCAGTAAGTACTTAAGCACCTAGTATATAGCAGACACTGTCTTAGGCACTGGAGAGACAAAGACAAAAACCAAATAGTCTACATACTCAAGGAGATTGCACAGTGTCCTGTCCTTGTGAAACTTCAATGATCTGCTTGTGGTCATGCAGTCAGTGTCAATGCCAGGTCACGTGATTCCCAGTCTAGGGCTCTTCTCTTTCTATTCTGGCCAGATCAAACAAGGAAATATATAATTCAAAAAAGATAAGTGCTGGCTCTGAAATCCTATGAGGAATTGCTTGATTTAATCACTTTCTTTTGTGAGGGAGCTAGCATATACACTTCCTTAAATCTGTGCTCTCTTTTCTTATTAAGTTATTCTCTTATATTTTAGAAATTGTTAGTTCTTCTTTGTTCAATGATAATTCAATACTCATTAGGTTTCGTGTTTAATGTCATTCCTGTAGCTCGGGGTTACTTTGGGGATCACCCAGGATCTGCCTGACCAGCTTCAGTCTTCAGTTACCTTCAGAATTTGTTGTAAAGGGGCGGCCAGGTGGCTCAGTGAGTAAGAGTACCGGCTCCAGTGTTGGGACGACCTGGAGATCGAATCCTGAGCTCAGACACTCAGCACCACACCCAGAAATAACTGGCCGTGTAACCTTGAGCAAGTTACTTAACCCCGATTGCTTAAAAAAAAAAAAAAAGAATTTGTTGTAAGTCAGTACTTTAGAGAAATTCTAGGGGTTTTTATATGGCAGTTTTTACTAATTGATAATGAATTTCACTGCATAGTTGGAAACAAAATGATTATTGGACTTCTTTGTTTTATTCTGCTACAATTATAATCATAGCTATGCTACACATTAAGATTTTTATTTCGATTTTTTGTGCTATTGTTGAGTTACATTTATTTGTATCGTATTTTAGTTTCATAGAAAAGTAACTTTTTACCTTTTAATTGCCAAATTGCTAAGCTGTTCATCCATCTTTAGCAAGAAGAGGTTGGTTGGAATTAGGTAAGGCAGAGTAATAGCATCACCATGATCCCCCAGTGAGATGGTCTGAAAGAAAGTCTCATGGAAGGCTCTCTCAGGGACAAGAAGATGATGCCAGGTTTTGTGTTAGGAATTGGCTTGCTTCACACTGTTCTTATAATATTAGATATTTGAGAATCAGGTAGGTGGAAATAGGCCAGGGTCTTATGATTCTTAGTAGAGTAGCGAATACTAAAGCAATATTGACATGGAATTACTGATGGAACTTTGGCTACTAAAAAAAAAATAACCTTGACGAGGTTGTTTATTAGAGAGAGGTACAAATGCTTGGGAAATTAAAATATACCTTGCATGAAGCCTGGTTGGAATTAGATCTCTCATTAGCTGTTGGTTTTACAGAAATAATTAGGTTACAGTTGTATTAACCAGTGCTAGTGATCAGGTCTATCTCATTTTGTAGTCTGTAGTAGAAAGTTATTGTACAGGAGATACTATAATACCATAGCTAGGATGCATATAGAGGCCTTTGTAACTCAAGGAAATCCACATATACAGTATCTTGGATTCTTTCCTCAAATGAACTTTTGTTAGTCTGTGTGTTTTTCTTTGGGTCAAAGCTTTAGGCACTAGAACAAGGCAATCATGCCTTTTCCTTGTGGTCAGGAAAAATGGATCCTTTAGCCATGGCAAAGTCTAGCCATGGGTGACAGGAAGGAGTCAGGGAGCTAATCTGAACTGGTTTGATTGTTCAAGGCCAGGTCCACTGTTAAGAACTGGTCCATGACTAGGCTATGTGGGCTCTTGTTTGAGAATGTGGTTCTAAGGCTCCCTCTATCTTTACTATAAAGGAAAAACACCCAAGGAAGAGGACTGTTCTCAAACTAATCCTTACATCAGTACTCGTTTATCAGGGAGTAATACCTAGAAGACAATAATTAAAAACCTAAAAGAAAAATTTAAACATTTTTTAGGATGTATCCCAATTCTCAAGAGTAGAATCAATACCATTCTGAGCATATCAATGCAAAGAACTTTTTTTCCTCATTTTTTTTTATTGTTATAAGTACAAAATGATGGGTACAATAGATTAAAAACAGTTAATGAGCTACAACACAGCTCATTAAAGCGATTAAAGTGCTCAAAAGAAATATGTGAACATGTGTATTAGTCAATTTATGGGCAACACACTCACAAAGCTTTCTAAACCCAGAATATTTTGTGGCTACTAGATTTTTTCCCCTATGTGCTTGAAAATGAACTTACTAATGTACTCAGAGACATCTAATTCCCCCTTTATGTTAAATGTGGTAGAGAGATTTCACATTAGAAGTCTTTGTGAAATTGGATGGGGTACTTTCCTCTTGAGTCTGCCTCTGTGCCTAGAAAACAGATTTTCTCCTCTTTTTGCCTGGTGCTTTTAATTTTTCATATCCCTTAGTGTTATTCGACAGCATGAATTGATGATAGAATGAATTAAGGATACACACACTGTTCTGTTCTTCTAAAGCTTGTATTTATTGCTGTGATTTATCTGACAATCTACATAAAGTGCTAGTTAGTACAGCTGAAATTATTAATTCTTCAGAGAATGAGATGCTCAATTGTTACCACAGCTTCAGGCAATTATTCCAAATTGACATGCAGGAAGGACATACACCACAACTTTTTTTTTTGAAAGAAAATGCATCATAGATGCTAATTTTAAGGGAGCTTCTATCTTCTACTCTTAACCAAACATTGCATTTTCTCATTAAAATATCGGCGTCTGTAATGAAGCACTTTGCTTTATAATTTAAAATGTCCCACTATGTTGCACGCACATTTGAACATTTAAATGCAATTCTGCTAATGTACTGATTAATTTATGTTATTCTCTTCCATTCACGTGGCAGATTTTAATTGCAATTAGTGAGCTGATGTGGAGCCTCAGCATGCCGAAGGCAAGGGTAAAGGCCCTATCAGTGTGGAACAATTACCAGGACTGTTGAGCATGTCAGATATTACTGAGAGCAGAGAAGATGCATCAAAGTTGTGAATCTCAATTCTCCTGGTAATAGCCGTGCTTGTGGGCCAGCATTTGCTCTGGAGAAAAAGCCAAATAAATGGGAATTATCTGAGCACTATAATACAATTAAGCTGTCACAACAACTTTAGGCGCTGATCTTTTGCTCTCATTCCGCGTCTGTCTTGGGTTGCTTGGGGGTTGATATAGGAGGAATACGTGTTCCAACCAGCATCCTGTTCTTTGATCTGTCTGCTGTGCAGCTGTATCAAGGCACGGGGGCAACACCCGCTTTTCACTTAATGTTGTTGAGGTACAAATTCATGTAATTAATATAAAGAAGGCATTACTTTGATCTCTGTAAATATGCCTAGGATCCAAATTGAAAACCCAAGGGGAACTTTCTCAGGAGGATGCTATTAGGGCCAAAATGCAATTTCATTAGGGACCACTTCTTGTCCGAGAGAGGCCTATTTTCTATTACATTGGCCGCTATTACCAGCTGCAGCTATTATGCAGAAAATCAGGTTGCTGGTTCTGCGAACAAACTGCCTCGCTTCAATTAGCTATTTGGAATGTTAAGCTTTGCAATTTATTGTAGTTGGTCATGATATTTTTTTTTTTTGCTTTTCATATTTACATCATTTTTTTCCCTTGGCAGCATCTTAACCAAAGGGAGTTTTATGCTTCCAAAAGGAAAAGTAATGTCTCTACAATGTTTATTGTTGTATTAATAAGCAGTAATGTATACTGCTGATCTTTTTTGGTTGTTGTTCAAGTGCTGTAAATTTCTAACAAATACTACTAGCAAGTAGTATTAAATTTGCATTGTAATCAGCTATCTGGATAAATAAACATAGACCTATGTTGGAAGTATGCCAGCTATGCTCAGACATACCTGAATATTCAAGGAGCCCGCTTGCCTCAACTACCTGGAATTTAGGCTACCTGAAATTCAGAGCCCACTGGTGTTTCCTTAGTTTCTGAGAACTTTCTCTTGCTTCGGTCACTTCTATTACTACTCTCGTTTCCTTTGCCTGCTTCCTACTCTCTCCCCTCTGCTTCTTCTTAAGTTTTACAGGTCTAGAGAAGGGGCTCTTAATCTGGGATTCTGTGCACAGAATTCATGGGATCTGTGAATATGGACAATAAAAAAAATTACATCTTTATTTGAACTGACGTTTATATGGCAAAGTACAGGCCCAAGGAAGGAGGGGCTAAGTGAAAAGATACTCTTTTAGCCATGAAGGTAAGGTTTAAAAGCCTTTTTTCTATGTTATGGTACAGAGAAGGGTTTGATTACAAAGGACCCTTTGCAAACTTTATATTTTTTTAGTACAAACATTTCCCTAACACCTTGGGGGCATAGTTTTTCCTATATCACCTCCATCTCTGGGGAGAATGAGCTGAAATTTAACTCATTTCCTACATAACATCAGTCACATCAAGTTCATGACTAGATGCAACATTACTGCTGGATGAGTCCTCATCTTAGGTCTCTCTGAGCCAGGTCCTGAATGTCACTCTTTGCTCTTTAGGGAAATAATGTTGAGCTATCTGCAAGCTCATTTTGAAGTTCATAAGGTCATAGCCTCTAATACCTTTTCCTAGAGTGGAAAAGAATAAATACAAAGGCCAAGGACCAAAGTCCTATTCTGCCTCTGTGAGAAGGGCCCAAGGACTCTCCCTTATAGCATTATTTCTCACCAGACACCATAAGCAAAATCAAAAAAGGTCCATCAAGATTAGGTAACCAAACAGAATGACTAAGGCTCTGGTCACTAGTGTCTTTTTGAAGGCCTAGTTCTAGCTAGGAGGCTAATAAAATGATTTCTAACCATGTATTTAGCAGACTGCAACGGATTACAGAAAGTCTGCTCCAATGTTCCAGTCTCATTATGAATCATCACAACTTTTTCAGAGGCAGGCGCTGAGCCTCTCAAAATGCTGTCAGAGACTAATGTACCAGTCCACATTAAATTTAGTGAGGTACATGTTTTTTACCCTGATAGTAGGTAAACTCCCTGGGTATGGGAGATGTTTAACTTTTCTCTTTCTATCCTCAGTGTCGCTCATTCTTGGAGCACAGTAAATACTTAATAAATGCTTCTTCATTGATTGATTGATAGTGAGACCTAGAGTCTAGGAGAAAACTTCATGTAGGAGAGACATATGTAAATAAATGTAGATACATACCACATATAAACAACAAACACATATGTTCTTTGTATGAAAACTATTTCCATATTTAACAAAACATAATCTATAGTCTAAATCTATATATAATAGAATGACTCTGCTTATATTTGTCTCTTTAGTGATAGTTTTTATAAACTTTTGGAAACTACAATTAAGACCTGTGATGGTGAGAGAGAATTTGAGAGACTGAAATGCTCATGTTTTGGAGCTTCATAATAATTCATGCTCCACTCCATAACACAACAACAACGACCATGTTTACTTGCCAGCATGACACAATTTAGGATTGTGTAAAATGTGGTATGATCATAGATTTAGAACTCACTTGGGAAATTTTATTTATTGGGAAATTACATTTTCCGTGTGAACATTTGCACCTTGGAAATTGGCAAATGCTACAGATTAGGGCTTGCTTTATTGTTTTGTTGATTGTCTAGACAGAAAAAAAGTGATGGATAAAATGTTAATAATGTAGATTAAATTTACAAATATATTATGGGTACATTTCCTCCCTACCCCACTGGAAAGTCAGTTGTTAAACAATGACTAGTACATTGCCTTTTGGAAGGGACCTTGGAGGCCATGTAGTTCAACTCCTTCTTTTTCATTAGTGAAAAATCGAGGCCCCTGGAAAGTTAAGACTTTCCAGGGTCACGTAGATAGTAAGCATTAGAACAAGAGCCAGTGTTTTTCATTGCAATATGTTGGTGGTAGGGGAATGGGAAGGGGAGAAAGGTAACATTTATTAACACCTACTCTATACTAAGCACTGTATTAAGTGTTTTATAGATATCTTATTTGATAATTGAGGGCAGTAACTTTCATTTTTTTTCTTTTGGTTTTTGTATCATCATTGGCAACACATTGCTTGGCACATAGTAATAATTATATACTTAAAACTTTATTGTTGTTTAGCAGAATACATGTTGATTGACTTACTCAATAAGATAGCTACAGAATTTCTTTTTCTAGGCTTTTAAGGTCCTTCTTAAACTAGCTTCATAAAATGGCACACCATTACTCCCCCCAAGGCACCTCATTGTACTTTTTCTAAGTTTATCATTTCATGGTCTTGTGTCCACACTCTACCTCTTCCCATCCCTGTGTTGATCTTCATATACAGGTTTTAGAGCTGGATGAAATCACCTCTAGTGTCTTTTCTACATCCTCACTTTATAGGAGGAAACTGAGAGGTACAGAGAAAGTGACTTGCCCAAAGTCATAGAGACCAGTAGTCAGTTACAGAGCTGGTATCCTAACCCATGTCTCTCCTAACTCAAAGTGCAGTGCCTTTCCCACTGAACTATCTTCAGGAGGAATCTTTTCTATAATATCTGCCTATCAAAGGCACAGTAATGTTTTGGGCTTCAAATGGGAATGTACTTTAAATGTCTGAAGGTGTAGGCTGATATAATATAAATGCCAGCAATGATTTTTAGTCTCAGCCCATCTTCATCACCCACTGACCTTTCTTTACCCACAGCTCATTCTTTCTTTTTTTTGCTTTTTGGAGGGCAATTGGGGTTAAGTGACTTCCCCAGGATCACATGGCTAGTTTTTATGTTAAGTGTCTGAGGCTGGATTTGAACTCAGGTCTTCCTGACTCCAGGGCTGGTGTTCTATTCACTGAGCCACCTAGCTGAACCCCACCCCCCCCCAAGCTCATTCTTGAGGTTGGTAGAGAGCTACAGATTCATACCTGTGTTTTTTCTCTTCAGGTATGAAGTTACCATATATATAGTTTATAATGAATGATTGGTTTATCTATCTCAAGTACCATGAAAAATTAAAATCACACAGACTCAACCTGTGAATTTCAGTACTAACCTTGATCACAGTCCAGCACTGGTAAAATCCCTGGTGGCTTTTCAGCAAAGACAGTCAATCAGGTTAACTGCATGGTAAGTTACAGGCAAAATACTCTGGCTGAGGAGAGACCCATCAAACTTAATTTAATTTCAGTTCAATTAAAAAAAATTGTAAGCTTAATAAGATTTGAACCTAGCATCTGTAGATGACAGGAAGTTTCTTATAAAAATGTCTTATTGATGCTTTCTCTTTCCAAGTCTAAATATATGATCCCATGAGCCATAATTTCTCAAATACCTTCCCCTCCCCTCAATAGAACTCTCTTATAACAAAGTACAATTAAGCAAAACCAATAGGCAGACTTTGAGGATGTAGAATGTTTGATAGAGAGAGGACAGAGGAGTGTTTCATCATGGTGCAGAGTAAAGAGTGCTGGATTTGGAGTCAGAGGAGGTAGATATAAATAGTGGCTCCTCTGTGTCACCTTGGGCAAGCCACTTCTCTTCTCAAGTATCAGTTTCTTCATCTGTAAAGTCAGGGGGTTGGACTAGATGGCCTCCGAGGTCCTTCCAGTTCTAAATCTTTGCTCCTCGGGGTTCAAAATTGTGACTAAAAAGTATTCAGTTGTTTTTAAATTCACTGTAATTGATCAATTGCTTAATTCCATTACATTGGGTGAATTGACCTACTCAAGATGAATTCTTTTTAGTTCTAATAGTGATAATAATTGCTGTAATATTTCAAGGATCTGTGATTCCAACATGGAAGATATACCTTCCACAATGCAGATTAATGCCCCTCTATGACTTCATCTCTATGAGATGATTTTTGAGAGTTGCTGTGACCAAATAATTGGCCACATGGCCAAACTTGGGATGAACTTCTGTGTCTAGGATTCTTGCCTCTGGATATATGAACTTGTTTTTAAAAGCATTTTTATAATTTTATTTCAATATAATTGGTTTTCCTTTGGAATCCTACGCATTTTCTTTTATGCATTTTAAAAATTCTGACTGGGTTTGCCAGACTATCGAGGTAATCATTACCTAAAAAAAAGTCAGGAAGACTCATCTTTCTGAATTTAAATAAATCTAGCTTCAGACTCTTGATGGCTGTGTGACTCTGGGCAAGTCACTGAACCCTGTTTGCCTCAGTTTCCTCATCTGTAAAATGAGCTAGAGAAGGAAATGACAAGCTATTCTATTTGCCAAGAAAACCCCAAATGGGGTGTCAAAGTATCAGTCACGACTGAGAATGACTAAACATTCACGTGCAAGGCCTGGTGCTAAGCTTTGGGACACAAAGAAAGGTAAAAGACAAGCCCTGCTCTCAAGGAGATCACAATCTAATGGTGAAGGCAGCTTGCAAATGACGGTGTACAAACAAGCTATATATAAGGCCCTGACAGGATTTAGAGTTCACTGACACAGCCTTTTAGAACCTAAGTTCACCTCTCCACCAAGACTAAGAATAGTGGGAACCCTTCAGTGGAGGATAATAATAATCATGATAATAGTTTCCTTTTTGAAAAATTAACTTACTTTTAAATTCTGAACCTAACAAACACCTAAAAGAGAATTTTGCATGAAACATATAATAATCATCATTATAATGGCAAGCATAGTTCATATCATACAAAGGGCAATGGAAAGGTCCATGCAGGTTGTAGCACATGGCCAATGAGAAACTTAGAAGAATAGTAATAAAGGTTGTCATCAAGGAAATGTATGATTGGAAGAGAAGAATAGCTGGTTACATGGCAAGAGTGAGGGGTGATATAGGTGTGACCAGGCAAAGTGTTCCATTGATACCCTTGCAAAGTCAGGAGAATTCATGGAAGACTTTCCAGTACTTGTTCACACCAAGGTCACACAGTTAGTAAGGGGTAGATCTGGGGGTGGGAGATGGAGAATGTTGTGTGAAGAAACATTTCCATAGGACTCTGAGAGACCTTTGGTATGAAAAGGCAGGTGAGATACTTTATCATCTAAATCTATATCTATATCCATGTCCATATTTATATCTCTGATAGAATAGAAGATTTATCCTGAAGAGTGTTTTTGAACTTTTAAAAGTTGAATAAGGCAAGGGTTTTAGTGTTTGTTCCACAAGGGCCATGATATTAGAAATTGGCCCCCTGGGAAAGGTGATGAGCACCATCTTCTGGAGAGTTGTAGAACTTTGGAAGTCAATGAAATTGAGCTTCTAGGTGGTGTTTCTGGGAGCTTATCTACTGAGGGTAGAAACTGAAAAGAAATAGGGAGTAGAACCTGGTGAATTCACCAGTAGAACCTGGTGAATACCACACCCAAAAAACAGCATGAGATGGATAAAAGGCCAAGGGTCAGTGTAGAGGAGCTAAGTCTGTCCTCCCTTCTTCCTGGAGACTTTTCAGGGCTATACCATAGGTTACAAAGGTTGCATAGGTTTCTGATGGATGGTTGTCCAAAGGTGGGGAGCCTGTCACTTGACTCTAAAAGGAAAATGGGATAGCAGAAAAGGGTTGCTTAAGTCACTTAAACTCTCTTGATTTTGGTTTCTTCATACGTAAAATGAGAGGGTTGGACTCTAAGACATACAATTTGGGAAATGAGGGAGAGGATGTAAATGGAGCTGATGCTTTCTAAATCGATCAAGAGCAGAAAACAGATTTGTTCAAGTCATGTATGACTTGATCTCTAGATCTATGATTCTACAACTCAGATGTAAGCTCTTTCTTTCTGTGGTTACTAATTTATAAATTAGATGCTTTCGTTTCAAGTCTTGTAAACTTGAGTGCATAGAAGAGGATATTCCTAGGATCCACCTGGATAGGGGCAATGGGTCAGAGGTGCATGAGGCATCCAAAGTATACCAAGGCACTTCATGCCAGAAGGGAAATTCTGATACAAGGGTTAAACTCTCTCTCTGAACAGTATCGGTACTGTTCAAAGCTAATAACTTGAAAGGCCTAGCTTATTTTATTTTTCTCTTACTTTCAGATTTCAAAGTACAGCTCAATGTCCATGGCACTTCCCTGAATTTGCCCTCAAAAAAGTCTGGTGATTACATAGCTTAGGATGTGGTGCCTCCATAAAAACTGATTATTCTCACTCTATTAATAAGAGAAATAGTCACATTTAGTAATACTGAGCTATCATCCAGTGCTTAATCCCATCACCAGATTAGGCTAAATGGTTTAGCTCCCTCTATTGCTAGTTTCACTGTGAAATTTAAATAGGTAGTAAAAAGAAGGAACTCTCTTCTTTTAAAAAGCAATTTTCAAAAACTAGTTTACTTGACCTGAATAATAATGTTAATGAAAGGAACAGTTATAGTGCCAACTTAGTAAATGGAGACATCCAATAAGGAGGTGGAAAAATATAATTACCATTACTTGAGGCAAGCAAATGATCCAAAACATGGCTATTCTTTTCCACCCCTGACAAAATTAATATTATTTTCTCTTCTATTTTTCTGCTCAATTCTAGCTGGTACTATAATTAAAATAGCTTTTACTAAGGAGCTCAAAGTGCTTGTGAAACACTATCTAATTAATCCCTATCACTGTTGTGTGAGGTAAGCAAGCCCTGAGACTCCTACATCTGCCTGAAAGAGGGAGACAGCTTGATCTAGAGGGCATGCTGCTGCTCTTTCTTGATTGTCTTATGGAAAATGACAGCAGCTGTCGAAACCATCCTCTTGGTCTCAGAAATTGTAAATCAGAAACCTCATCAGTGCCAAACCCACCATTTGCTAGCTAAGAGTCTAAAAACAATGAATCAGCTTCTCTGTGTATATTTGCCTCCCTGGCAGTTCTAGATAATGTTTTGTAGCCTTTCTCTGACCTCCATTAAGGCCAAGCCAACTTAATTTAAATGTAGAGACGTGTCTTTGGTGGACTTTGATCCTGTTCCCTCTCAGCCTTCATGTTTCTAAACTGAAAAATCTTAATCTTTTTGGTTTGTTTTCACACCTGAAATAATTTCTTTCTCTTTTGTCACTGTGACTGTCTTTCTCTGGACCTTTTCCTGTCCTGTCCTTGAAATTGGCTGATCAGATATGCCTACATTATTACATGTTCAGAAATATCATTCGTTTTGTTAATTTTTTTTTGTTTTGTTTCACATACATACTGAAGATTTTTTTTTGGCCTTTTTTGGGGGGGAAGGGAGGAGGTAGAAGGCTGTGTGGCCTTATGGATAGAGAGCTGGCTTTTCTGGTCTTTCAAGCCTGGAAAGCTGAAGTTCAATCCTACTTCTGACACTCAATGGCTGTGAGAGCCTTGGAAAGCATTTGACCTCAGTGCTATAGAGTTTATACAACTCTCTCAAACTCTTAAGTTGTAGAGAATGTGTCAACCTGCATTGGAAGAGGGAATTCCTTCATCTGAGAGAGAGTTCCCTATACTAATGAAATCACAAATCCAGTACCTATTCCCAAGTCCTATTCTTATCCTCATGAGCTATCCCTATCCCTTTTTGGCCCTAACTGCATACCGGGCTGAACTTCAAAGAACAATTAAAGATGTTTTTAAGGCGTTACTATTCTTGTAAGCCAGATTCTTTTATCCTATACATGTTGCTAACACTGTTCATATACCTGTTCACATGGCTTTGTTCTTTAAGGATGATGAAACTTTGAAAGAGGTGACAACAGGAGTATGTAAGAATCTCAGGAAGAAAGTAAACCATCACCAGTCTTGTACACATTAGACGTCGTCTTGCAGAGGGCAAGGGACTAGATCAGATTCAATTAAATTCAGTTCAATCTACCAAATATTTATTAAGCACCTTCTATGCACTTAAGGCATCATGCAAAGAGTTGGAACAAAACAGTTTATGCCTTCAAATTCATCATTCATCTAATGAATGATCCCTACAGGTACCTTCTAGGCTATTGCTTTATGAATACAATAGAACTTAGAGTGTCCTATTTTGTTTTCAGGTATGAAGAGGAGTGTACCCTCTTTCTTTGTTTCTGGATTACTAACTATAAAAATGTTTGAAAGAGTAAGAATTATTGACTCTAACCACTAGGTGACCACTTAATGTATTTCAGGATCCTGAAAGAGTTAATGTACCTCCCTTCATTTCTAATATTGATATAAGGGAGTGATAAGAGACAGGAAGAAAAGCCTTAATCTGAAACAAGGAAAAATGGCATATATTTGTAGTGGGTAGTGATCAGTATGGGCCCTTGATTTGTTGTCTTGGAACATCTCCTATGGTACTAAGTATGTGTTTTGGCCCCTCATTGAGGGCATGAACTTGACTGAGATAATACTATAATTCCTGATTGGTTTTTGTTGATTGGGGGAGGTTTTATGGATGATTAGAAACCTACAGTTAGAGGGTAAATTCCTAGATAAGAGTTTGTTCTGGTGATTCTTAGTTGCCATTCATTTTAAAGATTGTGCCCCATCTCTGGGGACCAATTAGGAGTTTCTGTGATATCCCAGTCTAACCACTTGGGGGAAGCTCATGAGTTTAGGCACTGGTAGCATTGATATCCTATGAGGCAGATAGATCAGTTGTAACTCATTATTATTGCTAATCCTATATTATTTATTTTTTTCCTTTTTTTTTCCTTTTGGATGGGGAAGGCAGGGCAATTGGGATTAAGTGACTTGCCCAAGGTCACATGGCTAGTAAGTGTTGAGTGTCTGAGGCCAGATTTGAACTCAGGTTCTCCTGACTACAGGGCCAGTGCTCTATTCACTTTGCCACCTAAACGCCCCATCCTATATTATTTCAATGATCTAAGTACCCAGTTTCTGAACCATTGCTCCAATCATGCTGGTCCAACCTATGGCAGCTTAAATGACTCCTCCCAATAATCATACAGACATGACTCCTGGTGTCCTCCTTTTCCTTCTCCTTAAAGTCCTTTTTGAGGTCAAGGTTAGAGGACCCAAGAAGCCAGATAAAGTGACTGGTCTGTGGATCAGTCCCTTCCTATTAGACTTTCAAGAGATTATTCCCAGTGGAGGAGGCCAAAGATAGATCACATCGGCGAAGAGTAATTCATATTGTCATAGGATCGTAGATTTAGTGCTGAAAGGGTCTTTAAATTCTACCTTCACGCTTCATTTTGTCAGTGAGAGAACTCAGAACCAGTGAGGTTTTAAGTGGGAAGAAGCATTTTATATAGTGCCTACTATGTGCTAGTCCTTAAAATAACCATGTGAGAGATGTACTCCTTTTAGTTTAAGAAACTGAGGCAAACAGAAGTTGTGACTTGCCCAATTAATAAGTATCCAATTACCCAGTTGCAGGTCAAGAGCTCTATCTTCCATATCACCTAACTGCCTCAAGGGTTACATAGCTAGTAAGTATCTGAAAGCACATTTAAATCCAGGTCTCCCTTCTTTCAAATCCAAATCTATCCACTGCTATTAGGAGCCCAAATGCATGTCAGTCAATTGCATGCCGGATGCTTTAAGTCAGAAAATCAAGAGTTCACCCTCATTACTCCTGCTGTATATGTGTGTGGTGCAGTGGACAGAGGCCTGTGCCTGGAGTCAGGAAATCTGACTGCAGAGTTCGAGTCTGGCCTTAGACATATACCGCCTGGGTAACTTAATGTCTGTTTGCAAGTCACTTAACTTCTATTTGCCTTAGTTTCCTCGTCTGTAAAATGGGGATTATAATAGTATCTATCTCCCAGGGTTGTTGTGAGGATCAGACGAGATAATTTTAAAGCACTTAGACTAGTGCCTGGTACATGCTTTATAAATGTCAGTGATGATGATGATGATGATGATATATACAGTCATACATGTATGTGTCTATATACATATGTACACACACACACACATACCAGTGAGCACATTTTGCTTCAGTTTTTTCTAGGTAAGTAAAAGATCTTACCAGCATGTAACAAGACCCAATGAACAGCCAAAATACATTATGGAGTTAGCATAGGGAGCATTTTGATTGTGTATAGAGCATTTATTTGTCTCAACTTACAGTTTGAAGAAATGTTAAATCAGCACTTTTACATGGCAAGTGAGAAAATCAAGAGAAATAATTTATTTTCTTCCCCATTTCAAAAAATAATGGCGTCATATGCAACATTAAACTGCAAGAGCAAAATATTATGGAAGCCTCCCAGAATTCAAAGTTAATCCCCATCTTCAAACTCCAGAATATTTTTAGCTAATTGAAACTGAGGGGGAAAAAGGTTATTTTCCCTCATGACTGGTTGTGCTTTGGTGCCAAGAGCCCTAGGGCTACAAAATAAGGAAGAAACTCAAGCAGCACAACACTGCTTGGGATCATGTCTGTGATGAACCCAGCTCAGTACTGTGTTATTCTCAGCAGTCTTTTAAAGCTAATTTTTCCCTGCTCAAAAACACACAGGCGGCAATATCAACAAGGCCGATTTCTAGATTCCAGACAGTCTGTTTTTGCTGTCATGTGAAGAACTGACAGAGTTGACACAATATGAGTTGAATGTTGTGAGAATAATGATTTTTTTTTGGAAGTGTTGATGTCAGTCTATATTTGGCTAAGGAGTATTTCAAGACACATTTGATCATTTGGGGATATTAAGACTTACAGAGGCTGGCACTCTACAAGGTCAGTGCCATCCCTCACAAAGCCCGATAAAGGCATGGAGGAGACTGCTGACTGTATGAGAAAATTAAGTATTGATTTAGAAGTGGATATGATGTGCAATGTATTTATTAAACTCAATTCAGTGCTGTTAATTTGAGGTCTCACACTTTCTCAGAAGATTACAGCAGTTAAACAATACATTATTGAAGTTTGGGGTCCTTTCATGCATCAGATACATGATCCCTGTCTCCTCTTTTCTCAGCCATAGAAACCTGCTTTGCCCAATCAATATTCTTTTATTGTACACAATTTAATTTAACCACTTAGTCCCAATCTCTCAGTTTCTGAGAGTATGTACTTTATGGGAAGACCGACTCTTCCAAGTTCTCTTTTTCTACCATTTTGATCTTCAGGCACTTTCCCATTTAGCCGTGGTGTGGCAGGAACAATAATTAGTGTCATTAACCCACCAACAGTGGGAAGTATGTTAGGAGTCTGTTTGCTCAACCTTGTCTTTAGTCATATTGTAATTACTTTTGACACCAAGTTTCCTTCTAGTTGTTTAGAATGGGCAGATAAATACGTTTCCCCAAGTCATATTAATTAGATTGAAGAGGAAACCTGTTCATGAATAAGACATAACATTTTTGGCTCAAAATTGGCTCATCTCTTAGAAAAAAGTACTGGAGGTGGTGGTGGTGCAGTGAGCTTTAGAGCTGGTGGAGCTTGAAATGTACATAGAAAGGTGTTACCTCCAGTTTTCAAGAGAGAAGAGTTGAGCAGGCTGATGTCTTAGTGAAAAAAGGCACATGACTGGGACCTTGTAACCAGTCTAAAAAAGAAATAATATATGTGACTGAGAGTAACTTTTTGTCTTTCCTTCTTGTCTTGCCTCTCTTTCCTTCTAGAGAATAGAACATCAGGGAGAAGTAATGGTTTCTTACAATGTGGGCAGCAGTGCATAGAAGAGTTGCTTTTTTCAGAGAGGTGGAGGACCAAACAGAGGACAAACTCTTTCTCTCTCTCTTTCCTCTCTCCCTTGCTCTCCTCCTCCTCCTCCTTCTTCCCTCCCCCCAACAGGATTTGAGAAGTCTGTGTTACCTTGTTTTATGGTAGTCCCAATATGACCCAGGAAAGCTATTGCTATCTTCCTTGCAGAAATATATGTGTGACTTGTATTATTTGAACAGTGCCTTCCTTGTGTGAGTGCTTAGTAAATATTTCTTGATTGATTACTATTAAGGATTCTATTCTCATGATATAGAGAATAATTAGTGTTGTAAGCAGCTGAGCTAGGAATTCCTGATAATAGATATGCTTAGATAAATACTTCTTTATTTTGAGTGAATTTGTGTTTATTTATTGGGATTTAACTGGTCTCCCATTGGACAATGCTAATAGAAATGACTAGATAACAAATTAATTAGGTCTTATGGGTTAATTTATCTTTATCCAGATGCCTCCAAACTAACAAGCATTTGTCAATAGGCATTGAGTCTACTATGTCATTTTTATTTCTTGACCCAGTTTCTCTCCTGAGTTTTAGTATCACATCACCAATTGCTTAGTGGACATCTCTGATTGAATGTCCCATAGACATTCCAAGTTCAACATATAGGTCGGGCAGGCAACACGTTTTATTTATTTTTTTTTATTAAGCTTCCTTTTTGGAGGTCTCAGTCTTCTTGATGTCTGCAGCATTTGACACTATTGACAGCTCCATTTCTTTTGAAAACTTTTCCCTGAGTTTTTCTTACATTACTTTTTCATGGTCTCTTTCTACTGATTGAAACAATTCTCTCTGGTCTCCTTTGCTGGATTATCACTCATGATCTGCCCTCTAAACATGGGGGTACAATGCTCTAACACTTTTTTATATGCATTCTGTAATATAGCTATACTAATTCTATAATACAATCATATTTGCAGCTGCTTTTCCCATCTCTGCACCTTTGCCCTGATTGACTCTCATGCTTAGAATGCTCAGTGCTTTTTTTTTTTTTGGAGGGGGAAAGGCAGGACAATTGGGGCTAAGTGACTTGCCCAAAGTTACACAGCTAGTAAGTGTTGAATGTCTGAGGCAGGATCTGAACTCAGGTCCTCTTGATTCCAGGGCTGGTGCTCTATTCACTATGCAACCTAACCGCCCTGCTTCTTTTTCTCTATCCTCTGTTTTGGTCTTCTCAGCTTTCACTGATTCAGCTATCATCTCTATATAGGTGAGTCCCAGATCTACATAACCAGCTCTTTTCTGTCTCCTGAGAACTAATCCTACATTTCCAACTGACTACTTGTCATCTCCACCTGGATGTCCTATAGCAATCTCTAGTTCAACATATGAGAAACAGAATTTATCTTTTCCCCTAAACTCACTTCTCCTCTTAACTTCCTTACTTCTGTCAAGGGTACCACTGTTCTTCCAGCCACCCAGGTTTGTACTATTGGAGTCACCTTTGATTCTTCACTCTTATTTACTCCCTTCTCTCTACATGAATCAGTTGCCAAGTCTTGTCAAGTCTTGTTATGCCTCCACAACATGTCTCCGATTTTGTGCCCACTGTACACTTCTTTCTACTCATACTGTAACTATCCATATCTATAGTCTTGTCACCTCTTCTGGAACATTAGCCTTCTCATTGGCTTCCCTAATTCAATGTTTGTTCTCTCTAATCCTTAGAGTTGCTGAACTGATATTACAAAAGTAGAGGACTGACTGACCATGTTATCACCCTGCTCCAGCAGCTTCAGGGCTCCTAATTACCTTTAGAATTGCATACAAGATTCTCTGTTTAATTTTTAAGGCCTTCAAAATCTGGCTCCAACTTGTATTTCCACGCAGATTGCACATTATTCACCCTCATACTCCTTGCCCATTGGTAAAGCAGGTCTATTCGCCAAGTATGACATTCTATATGACAGCTTCATGCCTTTTCACAGGGTTTTCCTAAATCTGTGTGTTCTCCATTTTTACCTTCACTTTGTGGAACCCCTACCTTTCTTTAAAAACCTCAGTCCAGTCTCCACCCCTTTCAAGAATCCTTTCTTGATTTCTCTGGTTGTTAATGCCCCACACCTTGCATTCTGTATTTTTTGTATATATTCTGCATTTACTCAGCTATGAACATGTCTCCCTTGAAGATGGATGACACCCCAACTTCAGGATTTTGTACTGGTTGTTCTTCATGCCTGGAATGCACTATCTTATCACTCCTCATTCTTAGAATCCTCTAGTTTCCCTCAAGATTTAGCTTAAGCACTGCCTGAGTCCTTTCCTGATCCACTTAGCCACTAGAGCCTTTGTGAACAAATTATTTTGTTTCCATTTTGTATCTAGTTTGTATATACTCATACATGAACTTGTTTCTATTCCCTTATAAAGCAAGCTTCTTGAGGGCAGGAACTGTTTTGTTATTGTGTTTGTATTCTCAGAAAGTAGGTCAGAACCTGGCAATAATAAGTAATTATTAAATACCTGTTGACTGACTGACTGGTCCATAGTTGATGATTAAGAAAGTCTTGTCAATATATTGATTGAACAAATGGACCATGCTTAGTGTAAACCAGAGAGGGTGTTGAGAATATGTGTACATATGTACATATGTGTACGTGTGTGTGTATATCCTTTGATACTCTGATGCATATGTAATCTTGTGGATGTGGGTATTTCCTTAAATGGGCCAGATTAAAAATCATTAACTCTTTCTTATTCCAAAGTGGCTCTTCACTATGGTCTTCCCTACTTATGTTTCCTCAACATCTTCTTCTTGACCTCTTAATATTATGGGGAGACCAATGGAGCACATGGGCTATTCATTCCTTATCACTCACTCTCAGTATATAACTGACCTGTCTCCTTTTCTAATCAAATATTTACTTTATACCTCTTCTCTAGTGCCATTCTTTGCTGGCAAATGTTGCAGCCTCCTCTCATCCATTAAGTACCCCTGTTTTTCATATGTATGTATTCATACTCCCACAGACATACATATATAAACACAATTCACATATTTGTGTACTATATAGTACCATATAGATATGAATTATCATCTAGTGGTGGGGAACCTGCAGCCTCAAGGCCACATATAGCCTTCTAGGTCCTTGGATATGGCCTTTTGCCTGAGTCCAAGTTTTATAAAACAAATCCTTTTATTAAGGGGACTTGTTCTGTGAAATTTGGACTGTACTTGACTGTTAAATGATTTTTAATTTTCATTTAATTATTTTCAAGAGACTTCCTCTTTAATTTGCATTGAGATATTACACTGGAGGGTTCTGGGTGCCAGTGGTAAGTCAGCTTGGAAAGCCTAGAAATAAAAATGAACTCTGAAAAATCCCAAAAGATCCCAAATCAGTATTAAAAAAAAGTCTAGTAATTTTCATCTTGAAGTTCTGTGAAAAGCATACAGTTGAATGTACCTATTCAAGAAATTGAACAATATTTATTAGACACTGAGAAAGTCACTAGGAAGTAAAAAAGATAAATTAAGACATGATCCCTACCCTCATGGAGTTTACAGTTTATACAGCTTGTGACAGACATAAATAACTACAAAACCTAACAAGGGATTTTAAGTGCATGTGAGAGGTACAAACAAAGGCATAGTCCAGGTCCCCCGCCTCTGTCCTGCCTTGGGATGAAAGCAAGGAAATATTCATAGAGTTCTTTTTCTGTTCATCTCTTCTCTGTTTCCCTATTCCATTATCTCCAATGTCTGGTTTCTTTCTTTGATGCCTACTTTTGTCTCTTCATGCAGAATTCAGCTAGTAGCCTAATGATTTATTTCAGTATCTCTTTTCAGTTATAAAATTCTTTGACCTATGATCCTTTTTTTGCTGCTCCCTTCAAAGACCGAATTTAAATTTGACTGGTGCAAACACACAGGTCATGGTATTTGCATATTCCAATGAACCGGTTGTAGCTGCAATTGCTTAAATAGTTTATCTTTCTACCTAGTAATTTTAAGAGGTCCTTTGGGCACAACAAAAAAAGGAGAAAGCTAACAGGACACACTAGAACCATTAGATGTACTATTTGCCGTCCTTCACCTTGATGGCAATTGGGGTGAGAAAGGAAAGGACTCATTAAATACTTAGAATGCTAGAATGTTGGAAGAAAGCTTAGAGATAATTTAGAGTTGGTTCCTCACTCATTTTACTCATGAGGTAACTGAGGCTCAGATGGGTTACATAGGAAGTTAATGGGATAGCAGGGCTAGAATTCCTGGCCCATTAAAAATTTTTTTTACTCTGCCTATTTGATTGCTTTATTGATTAATGAGTGACAACAATAAAGCATAGTAACTATGAAATGTTATATCTATATTACTTCAATTCACATTTCTTCTTAGCTTACACTTGAACCATAACATTTTTAATGCTTCCAAAATACCATTTTATGAGAGTTTGTACTGATCTTCTTAAAATTTGTACTAATTTCTTAGAAATTATTTCTATTGCTTATTAGGAAACTAATCCTGAAAAGTTGATAGACTCCTAGGCAAATTGTTGAGTACTTACCACTTTTGAAGAAGGATTACACTGCTTCCTCCCCCTCCCCCATGTATATATACTCACAGCTTTTGTATGTGGCTTTCTTGTTAGCTTACTAAAGTTTTTCTTTTTGGCGAGAGGGGGGCATGAGGGTGTGTGGAGGGGCTGTTACCTTGTTATTTTGTTGCTATAAGGATCTCCAAGGAGGAAGTCCCTTTTGCGGATGCAGATAAGTA
Organism: Petaurus breviceps papuanus; assembly: GCF_028583685.1. Classification (NCBI taxonomy): domain Eukaryota; kingdom Metazoa; phylum Chordata; class Mammalia; order Diprotodontia; family Petauridae; genus Petaurus; species Petaurus breviceps. The sequence goes on from NW_027187289.1 coordinate 4,686,395, forward strand.
ACTTTTTGGAAATTTATATGCTTAGAAAGTTGTCTGGGGGCACTGAAAAGTCACTGCTTTCTTGTTTGAACCAGGTAGACAGGAATTCTTGCTACAAAGTGCTAAGTGCTTAATATCTTTAGTAACTATCTCCTGGGCTGCCCTATTTAATATTGTAGTCAGCAATGTAATAGTCTCTTAATGAAGAAGGCTCTTGTTGATGGTCATGGAAAGATTAAAATATAATGACCATTTTAATGAGTGTTTGACATATACTGTATTATGATGCCTGATATAAAAATATCTGAGTTAATTTATTAATTTTCCACAATTTGTATACTTGGAGAGATGACCATGGTATTGTGACAAGTGCCCTGGGTTTAGAGTAAGAGGGTCTGGCTTTGTATCATGATTCTGGTATTTACTACATAGACATTTACCACCTACAGGTGAGCAATTCAAATTTTTTGTTAGTTTTTAAAACCCTTCACTATCTGGTCCCTTTCCAGCTTTATTGCACATTATTCTTTTTGTTTTCCAGCCAACTCTCTTACTTGTGGGTTCCCAAACTCTATATTCTATTTTTGTCCCTTTGTGTGCAGGTTGTTACCTATTCCTAAAACACTTTCCTTCCTCACTCCCAACTCTTACAATCTCCAGTTTCAAGGCAAAGCTCAAAAGGCCACATCCTATAAGATGACTTTCCTCAGGGCTCTGCTTGTTTTCACTCTCCTCAACTCATCCATACGGATTGTGACAGACATAAATAACTACAAAACCTAACAAGGAATTTTAAGTGTATATGAGAGGTACAAACAAGGAATCACTTTGTTTAGGTCTTGTATTTACTTATATGTTTATAGATTGTTGCTGCCTCCCTTTTCTTCCCCCTCCTCATCCCCATTATAATTATAGGTTGTTGAGTGCAGGGAAAATTTCTATCTTTCTTATTTTCTCTCTCTGAATCCTTAGTTTGTAGATCAGTAGACCCTTAAAAAATAATTTTTGCATTGCATTGAATTGAAGAATGTCCTCCCCTCCCACATCTTTTTAGGATTCCTATAATTCTTGCTAGTACAAACACACAAATTCACTCTTCTACCCCTTCTTTTCTCTAAACAGTAATATAAGAAAGCTATCCTATATCTGATATAATCACAATGGGAAATGTCCATTTGGAAAATTATTACTACCTGTAATTTCCTGTATTACCCTGTAATTTCTTGCTCAATAAAAAAAAAGAATAGAAGGGGGCTGAAATATACCTGTAAAACTCTTGCTTGATTGTCCATATTGTCTATTCATGAAAGGTCTCCTATCCTGGGTAAGATTAAAAAGTTTGGCCAAATTGCTACTTTTCCAGGCTCCTTTTCTAGCTGTGGAATATTTGTGGTTATCACTGAAGAAAAAGGGAATGCGTGTATGCGTGTTATTTATAGGCTGAGAAAAGCAGAGTCTCACCTATTTAGTAGATTTTTAAAGGGTTAGGGGGGAGCACCCCACTAACTGTGATGGAGCTGGACAAAGTGCTGGTAAAAGTAATATGGTATAGTGGATAGAACATTGGACTTGGAGGCAGAAAGACCAGAGTTCAAATCCTCCATCAGATACCTAGTCACCAGATGACCCTGGACAAGTTACTTAACCTAAGATTCATTTTCCTCATCTGTGAACAACCTCTGTGGCAGATGTGAGCTTATGTTACAAGTAAAACATACACAGGAAGGGTTGGATTAGAGGTGGTGCAGTGAATGGAATGCTGGGCCTGAAGTCAGGAAGATTCATCTTTATGAGTTCAAATCTGGCCTCAGATACTTATTAGCTGTGTGACCCTAGACAAGTCATTTATCATGCTTCAATTTCCTAATCTGTAAATGAACTGGAGAAGGAAATGACAAACCACTCCAGTATCATTGCCAAGAAAACCCCAAAATGGGGTAACAAAGAGTCAGACACAATTGAAATGACTGAACAACAACAACAAAATTGTCCCAAGATGCTAGGAATTAGATTCTCAAGACTTCCCAAATATATTTCCATTTCCAAGAATTCAGTGATTCCATATATTTTCTCCTAATCCAGAGATAGGTATAAAAGAATGACTTCATTTTATTATTATTATTTTTTTTATTTTTTGTATTTTTTTGGAGGGGCAATTGGGGTTAAGTGACTTGCCCAAAGTTACACAGCTAGTAAGTGTTAAGTGTCTGAGGCTGGATTTGAATTCAGGTCCTCCTGACTCCAGGGCCAGTGCTCTATTCACTGCGCTATCTAGCTGCCCTAAAAGAATGACTCTAAGGTAAGAAAAAGAGTTGAGGAAAATCTAAGATACTGCCTTAGTCATAGTAAGAGAAGTTAAAACATTTGCATACTGGTCATCCTTTAGCAGAGACCCTTTAAGGTAGTTCTTTTCTTCCCTCTTAAAATCCCTTTAGCTGACCAGAGTCTTTCTATGCTGAACTTAATCTAAAGTGATCTTAGGGTGGCTGGGTGGCACAGTGAATAGAGCACCAGCCCTGGAGTCAGGAGGACCCGAGTTCAAATCCAGCCTCAGACACAACACAAAACTGGCCATGTGACCTTGGGCAAGTCACTTAACCCCAATTGCCCTACCTTCCTCCCTCCAAAAAAGCAAAAAAAAAAGTGATCTCCACTTGTCTTTTCCAATCAAAGTGGGAACAATTGGTGTTTTCTTTATGACCCTAAAATCTTCCATAAACTCAGGTAATAGATTTCTCAGTGCCTTGAAAGATAATTGCTTTTGGGAAAAGAGTAAAGTGAAGAGCTAACTAAGAACAATTTGTGTAGTATGGTTCCATCTTCCTCCTTTATGTTGCTTTCAGTGTGACCCCCCCCCCAAACTAAATCAGAATAAAATAGGTTTACACTTCTCTTGCTGAATTAGTTCTGAGGTGCTCGGGGCAAGGACTGCCAACTCCATTATATTTTGACAGTGGAAAAATTTATAATCAAGCATAATGCAATAAAATCAAATTCCCAAGTGGCCTTAGTGAAGGAGCAATAAAATTCTAAATATAGTTAAAAATGACACCTTCAATTACTGAATCTAAAGGAATTCTTGTTTGGAACCTTACTTCACTTTAGAGAAAGAATTCTGGTTAAGGGTGAAGGCATAGGGCAAGAATGTTAAGCCCTCTCTCTAGCTTGACTACTAACTGCAGCTAATCGAGTTCATCTCACTGTGTAGTAGTTTACCCATCTAAAGCAAAAGAGTTACAGCATTTATTAGCAAGTAGTGTTGAAAGCTGTATTTAATGGTTTCAAAACACTTTTAGACCTTACTAGAAAATTGTGATATGTATGTACTGGCAATATGTGAGGCGATAGTTTCATAGCATACTATCATCACCATCATCATCATCATCATCATCATCATCATCATCATCATCATCATCA
>NW_027187289.1:4689800-4739800 GCF_028583685.1 Petaurus breviceps papuanus
CATCATCATCATCATCATCATCATCATCATCATCATCATCATCATCATCATCATCTTAATATATAGCCCAAGTATACTCAAATGTAGGCCCCTGAAAAGTAAGTTCAGGCTCAAGGCATACTTTGGGTCCAACATCTGCTCAAACCCATGTCTCTCACCAGTGTTTCTCTTTAAGCAGGCCAAACACAAATTCAGAGCAAAAGGCATTTAATTATAAGTGAATAGTAAGGTAAATTAACCAGTAAAATCTCCCCATATGCATAAGGGATCTACCATGTCTCATGATTCCTAAGTTACTGGGAAAGAGGAAACACATAGAAGAGGGAACACATATATTCTCAGATAATTCATTCTCTTAGGCTTGAATTCTCACTGGAACACTTCTCTTACTCTCATGCTTCTACTTGCTACTTACCTATAGAACTGTTGATGTCATTTTATAGTCTAGTGATGTCACCTCGTGGTATAGTTTCTCTGCCAAATTGCAAACTGCTAATGCTATTTATAAGATTGCATTGACAAATTAGAATATATCCAGAAGTGGGTGATCATGGTGCTGCTGAAAGTGGATTGAAGGAACCAGAAATATTTATTGTGGAGAAGAGGAGGGGCACATCTGTCCTCAAGCATTTGAAGGGCATCATTTCTAAGAAATTTGCTTTGTTTTGCCTCAGAGGACAGAGCTAGGAGCAACAGGTAAGGGTTTCATAGAGGCAGATTTCAGTGAGATGTAAGGACATGTTTCTCAGTATTAGAGTCATTCTGAGGAGAAACAGATCACAGACATACCTCATTTTTATTTTTTATTTTTATTTTTTTATAAGCAATCTGAGTTAAGTAACTTGCTCAAGATTAACGGCCAGGTGTTTTTGTATGGGTGCCGAGCATCTGAGCCAGAACCGATCCCAGGTCTCCCAACGCTGAGGCTGGCACTCTTACTCACTGAGCCACCTGGCCACCCCTCATACCTCATTTTTATTATGCTTCACTTTATTGCTCCTTGCATGTGTTGCATTTTTTTTTTTTTTTACAAACTGAAGGTTTGTAGCAACTATGCATTGAGAAGTTCTGTCAGTGCTGTTTTTCCAACAGCATGTCTCTAGGTCACATGTTGGTAGTTCTTGCAATATTTTAAGCTTTTCATTGTTATTATATTTGTTATACTGATCTGTGATGAGTGATCTTTGATTTTACTATTATAATTGTCTTTGGGGCTCCAGGAACTACACCCATATAAGATGGCAAATGTTATTGATAAATGTGTATGTTCTGACTTCTCCACTGACCATCACTTGGCCCATTTTTCTCCCTTTCTTTGGGCCTCCCTATTCCTTAAGAAACAACAATATTGAAATTAGGCTAATTAATAACCCTACAGTGGCTTCTAAATATTCAAGAAAAAGGAATAGTCAATCGATGTGGCAAGCTTCAGTGCTGTTTTATTTTAAGAAATTGAGACAGCCAACTCACCACCTTGATCAGTCAGGAATGATCAATTTCGAGGCAAGACCCTCCATTATCAAAAAGTTTAAGACTCTCTGGATGCTCAAATGATGGTTAGCATTTTTAGCAATAAAGTATTTTTTAATTAAGGTATGTATATTTAAAATATAATACTATTGCACACTTAATAGACTAAAATATAGTGTAAACATAACTGGTAAACAAAAAAATTCATGTGACTCAATTGTGATATTCACTTTATTGTAGTGGTCTATCACTGAACCTGCAATATCTTAGAGAAATGTTTCGAAAATCACTGAATTGCCATATGTTTTCTGGTGAGGCTTAGATAGGAGATATCAAATATCTAGCCCCTCCTGAGTTCAGCCTGAACTAAATTGAAATGTAATCAGGAAATATTTAATGAAATAAAAATACAATAAAACATAGATAATATTAATTTGTCGCTTTCTAAGTCAGTTTCTATTTGAATTTGACTACACTGGACTAGACAAATACCTCTCAGGGATTTTACATAAGGAATTTCTACCTAGATAAAGGGTAGATAACCCCTAAGGTCCCTATTAATTTATTATTATTTTGTTGCACGAAAAATCAAGCCTCCCCAAATATTACTTTTTCAGTTAATTTCCTGAACCCTGAGGATGCAGTGGATGGGATGTTGGATCCTAAAGTTAGGGAGATCTGAATTCAGATCCGTCTTCAGACATTAGCTGTGTGTAATGGGCAAGTTACTTAACCTCAGTTTGCCAGTTTCCTCATCTACAGAATTGGGATAATAATAGCATCTAACTGACAGAATTGTTGTGAAGATCAGATGCAATGATAATTGTAAAGCACTTAATACAGTGTCTATGCATACATATTAAGTGCTATATAAATTAACTTTTTTAATCCCTATTAAGTTTTATCTTGTTAGACTTGGCTTCATGTTCTAGCTTATTGAAACAATTGTGGAATGTCATCTAATGTTCCAGTTATCTAACTTCCTGTCATCTCTAAATTTGAGAAACATGACACCTAAGCTTTCCTCCTATTAACTGCTGTAAATGTTGAACAGAATACAGTTAAAGCCAAAGCCCTTAGGAGCATTTTATTAGAGACTTCTAGTTTAATGCTGATTCATTAATCTGAGGGAGTGTGGGCTTTAAGTCAGTGAAATTTGAGTTTAAATCCTTCCTCCAACACTTCTTAGGTTTGTGACTCTAGGTAAATCCTTTGCCTTTTCTCATCCCCAGTTTTCTTATCTGTAAAATGGGGATAATAACAGCACTTATTTAATTGGAATATTGTGAGGGTCAAATGAAATACATATGCAAAGTGTTTATCAAAACTTAAAGCACTATATGCATGTTAATTATTATTACCAATAATCATCACTCTTTTGGTCTGGTCAATTAGCCCTGAGTACACTTAATTTTCATTGGTCAGATGATGACCCTTTCTCTTTTCCACAAAAATATCACGAAATAATTTGGTTTGCTGAAATAAAAGTATACTATGTTTATGGCATTCCTCTGAAATAGGGGTCTAGTAACCCTGTCAAGAAAGGAAATTAGTTTATTCTGGCATGTCTTGTTTTTAATGAATAAATGTAGGCTTTTAGTGATGACTGTTTTCCTTCCAAAGTGCTCACAAATCATTCTTCTAACAACGCAATCTAGATTTCTGTCAGAAACCAAAGTCAAACTCACAGTTCTATAAATTCAAAGAATAAACTTGATTCACCTTTGTGAAAATTGGGACATATATTCATCTCCATTTCTATGGTATCTCCCTTGCTCTTAATGATTAGAAAATCATTGACAATTATTTGGCAACTATACTCCCAAATTAATTCTGTACCTAAAATATAGTTTGTGTCTGATGACTTCAACTCACTGAGGTAAGCTTGGTTACTACTACTCATTTTGGGTTTCCATTCCTGGTTAACTATTTTTGTTCCATTTTTCTCAGATAGTATTCTCTTTATTAGACAACCAGAAGCCAGACATCAGTTACATAGTTATGCCTTCCATTATCTCCTATCAGAGGGCTGTCACTCCCAAGCCATGGTCCTGTCCTTCGTTTTTTCTCTTACATACCCAATACAACTTTTTAAAACATCCTTTTCATTGACTTTGTGGTATTTTTAGATCCCCAGAGTCACTCATTTTTATCCTTGATGATATTTTCTACTTTTCTATATTGGAGATCATTATAATTTCTCCTTATCTCTTTCAAGTCTTTCTTTCAAATTTATTAATAGCAACTACTCTCCTTTACCACCTGGTTATTTGACATATAGTATCTATTTATTTTGACAATATAAATCCTAGAACTAGAAGGACCTCAGAGGTAGTTTATATCAATTCCCTAATTTTATAGATCAGAAAACTGAAGGCCAGTGAAACTAAATTACTTGCCCAAGGTTACATTCAGCTACATACACTAATGGAAACTAGCTGCTAGCATAGTCTTGTCAGACAGAAGTCCTCCTAAATCTGCTTTAAGATCCATTGCCAATTAGAACAGTTTGAAGGCACATGATGTTACTATAGTACTTGAAAAGTTTGTTCTATTAATTTGGTTAAATACCCACCCCCATCTCCTCCATATTACTTATGCTGTTATTTTGCTTTGCAAAATTTTGTCTTCAGAGAGAGTGCAACATTAAACATCAGCTCAGGCCAGATGGAATCACCACAACTCCAAACTATAAGTCTAAATTTGAATGATTTTTACTGTAATTAATAAATTCAACTCAATTTGACAAAGATTTATTGAGCACCTACTATGCTCAGAAGACTATGAAACACACAGTCAGAATGATACATATGTAGATAGCTAGAGCAAAAATAATTTTGTTGTAAGTGTATGTGAGAAGCACAAATTGAAGATCAATTAATTAATTAATTGAAGATTAAGAGAGAAATAATCTTGATTGAATGGAGAATAGTGATTGGGTCCAGCACAAAACTATGTTACATAATCTCAATCTTACTGGGACAAAGTAAATCCTTTTTACCTTAATCAGCTTCCTGGAGCAGCAAGATGGCACAGTGGATAAGAGTGCCAGGTCTGGAGTTAGGAAGATCTGTGTTCAAATCTGGCCTCGGACACTTAGACTTGAACAAGTCACTTAACCCTCAATTTCCTCATCTGCCAAACGAGCTGGAGAAAGAAATGGCAAATCACTCCAGGATCTTTGCCAAGAAAACTGCAAATCGGGTCATGAAGAGTCAGCAAAGACTGAAATGACAAAACCATAACAACAAAACAACAACAGATCTTCTTACTATCTCACTTATTGAAGTGGCTTTTCTGAATCTGTTCATTCCTACACAGACTTCCCATGGCTTTCCCTCCCCCACCCTCTCAGGTGATTTTTTTCCCTCATATTTTACTGAAAAAATTGAGGCCATTTGCCAAGTTCTCCCTTTTTCCTTGTCTTATACCACTCAGATGCCTTCCATTACTATTTACTCCTTCATCTGTTTCATAAGAAGTGGCTCTTATGAAATTATGAACAAAATGAACAGAGCCAAGAGAACACTGTATACAGTAACAGCAATATTGTTTTAAGAACAACTTTGAGTGACTAAGTAATTCTGATTATTATAAATGCCCAAATTAACTACAGAGGACCTATGAAGGAAGACATTATTTGCATCCAGAGAAAGAATTGATAAATAGAAATATATGTAGAATGATTTTACATATATATTTAAAATTTTAATTTATTTTTAATTTATGGAATAAAACAGACATTTCAATAACATAGTACAGTTAAAAAAATTGCACATGAAGCTGAAAAATCTATTATGTGCAACTTGCTATTCTTGAATATACAACAAAATTATCATGTAACTGTCTTTTTTCCCTTTTTTTTTTGTTCTCTCAAACACACACGCACATTTGTGTCTAATGGTAGCCATCTGCAGGGCTGGGCAGGGGGGTAGTAGGGAAGAAAAAAGAAAAAAAGAAATTTATATGATAACTTTATTATATATTTAAAAAGAATAGCAAATTGTACATAACAGGTTTGCAGTTTCATGTGCAATCATTTTTTAAAAATTCTACTACATTATAGAAATGCTTGTTTTATTTCATAAATTTAAAATAAAATTTAAAAAATTAAAAAATGAGGAAGTGCCTCTTGTCTTTGTCATGGCAAACTCCTTTACATAAGCAAGTGATCCCATTCTATCTCATTTTTTTCCAGCAGATTGCCACCTCTCTCATCTCCACCCTTCAACTTCAATCTCTGCCTGTCTGCTGACTGTTTATGCTCATGTCTCCTTTTTCCTCAAAAACCCTCACCTTGAATTGTCCATCCCCACTAGGTATTATCTTTCCTCTGTTTTGGGGCTGAACTGCTAGAGAAAGCTGTGTGCACTTATTGTCTCCATTTGTCCTCTTACTCTTTTCTTAACTCTCTGCAGTCCTGCTTCTGACCTCATCATTCAACTGAAACTGCTTCCTTCAAAGTTAGCAATAATTGTTTAATTGCCAAATCTGATGGTCTTTCCTCAGTCCTCATTCTTCTTGACCTTAGTGCAGCCTTTGACACTGTTGATCACTCTTTTCCTTTCCTGTTTTTCTCTATGTTTTTGTGACACTGCTCTATCCTGGTTCTCCTTCTACCTGTCTGACCATTCCTTTTCAGCCTTCTTTACTAAATCATTGTTCAGGTCTTGAATGTTAACTCTGTATGTTGCCAAAGGCTCTGTTCTGGGTTCTGATTTCTTCTCCCTTTATACTATTTTTATTGGTGATCTCATCAGGTTCCATGAGTTCAATTATTATCTCTGTGCTGATGATTCTCAGATCACCCTAACCCATCTCTTGGACTCTCTAGAATCTCTGACTGCCTGTTGGACATCTTGAATTGGACATCTTGTTCATATCTTAAACTTAAAGTGTTCAAAATTGAACTCATTATCTTTCCCTCCCAAATTCTCCCCTCTTCCTAACTTCCTTATTACTGTCAATGGTATCCTCCGAGTCACCTAGGCTTGCAACTCAGGAGTAATCCTCAATTTCTTACTCTCTCTCTGTCTCTCTCTCTGTCTCTCTGTTTCTCTTCATCTCTGTCTCTGTCTGTCTGTCTGTCTCTCTTTCTCACTGCCTACCCTCTCAGCCCCTACATCCAATTAGTTGTCAAGTGCCTTTGATTCTACCTTCATAATCCCTTTTGCAGAAAGGGTTCCTCCGACATTGCTACCATCTTGGTACAGGCCCTCATCACCTCCCACATGGACCATTGCAATTACCTACCAGTTAGTCTCCTTTCCCCAAGTCTTAACTTTATTCCACTCCGTCTTCCACTCAGCTGCCAAACTGATATTCCTGAGGTGCAGGTCTGACCAGATCACTCCTCTGCTCATTGAGCTCCAGTGTCTTTTTATTACCTCCAAGATCAAATAAAAAGTGCTCTGTTTGGCTTTTAAACACATAACTTGGCCCCTTCTTACCTCTTCAGTATCTTTAGATCTTATTCCTGCCCATGTACTCTGACCTCCAGGGGCACTGGCCTCTTTGCTGTTCCTTGAACATGACACATGACATCTTTCAACTCTAGGCATTTTCACTGACTGTCTAGCATCCCTGAAACTCTCGTTTTCCTCATCTCTCCTTTATGGCTTCCCTGATTTCCTTCAATTCTCAGCTGTAACAGGTGTTTCCCAGTACTACTTAATCTTAATACCTTCTCTCTGAGATTACCTCTAGTTTTTCTTGTATGTGTCTTGTACACGTATGTTTGTAATATGTATTCTCTTCCACTTGTTAAAAGGGATTGTCTTTTGCCTTACTGTGTACTCCAATGCTTAGGACAATACCCAGAACATAGTAATATTAGCCTATTTGTTTGTTAACTTAAGTACATCGAATGGAGAATTATGACTTAATACTGAACATAAAACTCATAAAATATTAAGCACTCAATTTAATAGAAGGAACAGAATTTAAGACAACATGTTTGAGGTTCTAATGCCTTGCCAACAGAAAAATTATAACTTCCTGATTTTGGCATTCAAGGGCATCCAAAATCTTATTTGAATCTACCTCTCTATTCTTATCTCATCCTATTCCTTTTGTTGTTGTTGTTTGTTGTCAGTCGTGTCTGACTCTTTGTGACCCCATTTGGGGTTTTCTTGGCAAAGATACTGGAGTAGTTTGCCATTTCCTTCTCTAGCTCATTTTACAGATAAGGAAACCGAGGCAAACAGGGTTAAGTGACTTGTCCAAGGTCACATAGCTAGTGTCTGAGGACAGATTAGAACTCATGAAAATTAGTCTTCCTGATTCTGAGCCTACTGCTCTATATACTGTGCCACTTAACTGCCATCCTATTCCTTTTACATGATTATTCATCCTACATCTTTTTCCTGACCTCTCCTGTTCCTGTGTATTTGTTTATAACCAACCCTATGCCTGTCATGAGCTCTTCTCCCTTTCTTAAGATGACATACCTCCTCTCTAAGTCCCCTCTTTACTTTCCTTCCCCTTGTCTCAGTTGAAAATGCCGTCTCCCTCCTTAACTTTCTTGTGACAGTTTGTCTGTATGTATTCTTTGTACCCATCTTTGTCTCCATTCTGTCATGGTTATTTGTGTGCTTTTTATGGTCCCTATTAAGTTGTAAACTCCATGGGAATGAGGGTCTTTGTCCTATATATCATGGCATTCTTAGTATCCAGCCCAATGCCTTACACATAGAAGTCATTTAGTAAATGTTTGCTCAAAGAATGAAGAAAAGAAATCTATATTATTCAGGGTGTGGGACAAAGATCCTGCTTTTTCTCCTCCTCCTGGACTCATTACTTTTTGTTAGCCTTTTTACTACTGGGAAAGCAGGTGAAATGAGAAGAGATCCACTACAAATCCATCCATTTAAATGCTAATTCCTAGTGTTTGCTCAAGTCATCTCACGTAGCAACCCTCTGCTCACTTGTTTATTACTATTTGGACCTATAAGATTATTGCCTATGTGGTACTATGGGGTAATAAGTACTACAGTGTTTTCTGCTATAATGCATTTTCAAGATTATTTACAGACTTTGTTCCAAAGATGACAAGTAGAGTTGTAAAATTTAAAATTAGAAGGATTCTTAGAGATCATTTGGCTCAATGATCAGCTAGGACACCTAGGTCACCTAGGTCCAGAGAAGCTTGTCTGTAGTAAACAGCAGATCCTGGGTTCAAACTCTGATTCTCAGACAACAGAAACCACTTTTCATCTACAGTCTGGCTTGGGTTGAACTCCCCCAAATCAGATGCCCTTCCCAAGATAAGCTGATCACTAGAAATCTCATTACCGTGCAGCTAACCCATATTCAGACACCTTCCCAACTCTCTCAGCCTCCACTCCCCTCTGATTGGACGATTAGGACCACTAAACTCCTCCCAAAGCTTTCCTTTGTAGAAAGAAGGATTTGGATTTTCCAGTTCATTTTCCACTTTTTATCTGCATTTCTACTTGAATTGAACTCCACAGAACAAGATGCCCCATATATACGCCATCCCTTTCCAGCTTCCTTTTGGGTTTGTCTTCCCCTATTAGATTGTAAGCTCCTTGAGGACAAAGGCCATCTTTCTTTACCTTATTTATATCCCCAGTACTTAGCATAGTGCCTGGCATGTTGTTGTTGAGTCATTTTTTCAGTCATGTCTAACTCTTCTTGAATCCCTTTGGGATTTTCTTGGCAAAGATAGTGGAGTGGTTTGTCATTCCCTTCTCCAGATCATTTTGCAGATGAGGAAACTGAGGCAAATAGGGTTAAGTGACTTGCCCAGGGTCATACAGCTAGTCAGTGTCAGAGGCCAGATTTGAATTCAAGATGAGTCTTCCTGTTTCCCAACCTAGTACTCTATCCATTGTGCCACCTAGCTGCCTGGCACATAGTAAGGACTTGAATATTTATTGAATATTGAATATCAAATGTTGCTTTTCTTTTTGGCAGTTAGGTAGTATGGTGGATGTAGTGTTGTGCTTGGAGTCAGGAAGACCTGAGTTTAAATCCTGCCTCAGAGAGGCCAGGAGCTACGTCACCCTAGGCAAATCATTTAGCTCTCTGTGCCCCAGTTTCCTCATCTGTGACATAGGAGAGTTGAACTTGATGGTCTCTAAGCTCCCTCCCACCTCTAAATCTAAAAATGATTCTGTGATTCTATGTTAAGAAGAATGACATTTGTACAGGAAATAACAAAATAGAAATTTCTAACAGGGAGTTGATATTCAAGATAAATAAGGAGACAGTAAGAGAACACCTACCTCTGCCTTTCTCAAGTAACCTGACTCAGATAAACTACATTTTTGTGTACTAAAAGAACCAGCAGATATAATAGATCAGCTATGGTGTAAGTGATATTTGAATGACTGTGAGCAATGAAAGAAGCATCATAAGACTGGAGAAGAGCAAAAGTTATCCCAATTTTCAAGAAAGGAAAGAAAACATAGTATTATACAAAATATAAGGCAGGGACCTTGATTTTGATTACTGGAAAAATGCTAGGTTGGATCATTAAAGGCATGGTTGATGAACATCTAGAAAGGAGAGTTATAATTACATAAATACCCAACATAGCTTTCTCAAAACACATCTTGCTAAACAATCCTTATTTCCTTTTTTCTGATAGGGATATAAAATTAGTAGAGGAGGGTAATGTTATACATAGAGTTTACTTAGATTTAAGCAAAGGATTTAAGAATATATATCTTATTCTAATCTTGTGGAGAATATAAAGAGATCGGGAACCAGATAAGTTGTGTCAAACTTCATAGGTGCAAGATAGAAGAGATGTGGTTAAGTAGCAATTTATCTGGAAAAGAAGTAGGAGTTTTAGTTAATTGAGAGCTCAATATGAGTTGGCAAGTATGTTGTCACACCCAAAAGAGCTAACACAATTTAGAACTACATTAAGAGAGGCATAACTTCCGGGAACAGAAATCTCTCTGTTCTTCCTAAATACCCTTGCTAAACCTAATAGGGAGTATTGTGTTTAGTTCTGGGTGGCTTATTTTAAGCATGATATTGACAAATTGGAATGCAAGTGGAGGACAGACAGGAATGGTGAAAGACCATGATTCCATATCATATGAAGAATGGTTGAAAGAAATGAGGATGTTGGGTCTAGAGAAGAGAATAGTTTGGTGGGGAACATGACAGTTGTGTTCAAGTGACTTGACCAGGGTCACACAGTCAGTATGTGTCAGGTGAGAATTGAACCTATGTGTTCCTGACTGACTCACTGTCATCTATAGTATAGCTCCTATACCGCACTCTTTTAAATAGGCAAATATAAATATATTTTAAAAACCCCCCTCAATTCCAAACACAACTGTAAGTGATACCTGACATTTTGGATTATCCATTCCTTCATTTTCCTCCATTTGTCTGGAGGACCAAGAGTTGAATATACTAATACAAACTGCTGCTTACTGCAAATTAAATGTTAGTTCTGCTAATTTAGTAATAGTTGACTTAATCTAAAAACAGATTTTAGACTAAAAATACATGCAAAATAACTGTTGATCCTTATAGAAAATTACTATGGTTCTAAAACTAGAACTATATTCCTAGTTGAGAATGGAAGAAAAATAGAATCTCAGAGGTGGAAATGACCTCAGGAGTCATCTTGTCCAACCTAACCCATGTCTGAATAGGAATCTTTTCTACAATACCTCAGGAAAGTGGTTGTTCTGGAAAGCATTACTTCCCAAGGCAGTTCAATTCATTCTGAAACAACTCTAATTATTAGGAACTTTGCATTTTACTGAACTGAAATCTTCCTCTCTCTAATTTCCACCCATGCTCCTGTGATCTGACCTCAGGGGCCACACAAAACTAGTCTTATCCTTTCACATGACAGCCTTTCAGATACTTTAAGACCACTATTTTGATTCCTCACTCAGTCTTCTCTGGATTCATCTCCAGCTCCTTTAACTGCTCTACATATGTTGTTGTTGTTCAATCATTTCAGCTGGTGATCCCATTAGGATTCTCTTGGAAGAGATGCTAGAGTGCTTTGCCATTTTCTTCTCCAGATCCTTCTTCTCTAGACAAGGAAACTGAGGCAAACAGCGGTGAGCGACTTGCCCAGGGTCACATAATGAGTGTCTGGAGTCAGATTTTAATTCAGGACTTCTTGACTCCAGGCCCACACTGCACTGCATAGCTGCCTCCATATGTATATGGCATGATTTCAAATCACTATTTCATTTTAGTTTCCCTTCAAGTTGTTGAAAAGGCTTTTTTTTTCCCTCAGAGTTTCTAGGACTATGTAACTTATCCTTTTCCATCGGGAGGCACACACAATTAGTTTCAAATTATATGACAAAGTCAAATATTATAAATCTCAGTGAAGGGTTGAAAGAATTGATATTTGTGGATTCCCTCTATAGGGAAACATTATTCTGAGTCAGGATTTGACTCTTCATTGCTGAAGTATTCAGTGGTATAGAGCATTCTGCTTAAAAAGCAATAGTCTAAGTGATTCTAGTTGGTGAAGGAAGAATTCCTCTCCAGTCAGGTGCTTTAGGGTATAATCTACATAGAGTAGATTAAGGAGGGCCAGGCAATCTCTTCCTTCTTAACTCTTCCACCAACCAGTCATCATTCTTGAAATTCTACTTTCAGAGATTAATTTATTTTGGTTACAAAGGTTTCTGGTTTCTAAACCTTACAAATACCCATTTGTGAGGGGTAATACTTTAAGTCATCATCTAATATCTATATGAAAATTACTTAACAATGAATTAAGAGCAA
Source organism: Petaurus breviceps papuanus (assembly GCF_028583685.1). Taxonomy (NCBI): domain Eukaryota; kingdom Metazoa; phylum Chordata; class Mammalia; order Diprotodontia; family Petauridae; genus Petaurus; species Petaurus breviceps. Next base: position 4,702,014 of record NW_027187289.1, read on the forward strand.
AACTTCTTGAAAAGGGGAAACAATCTTGATACTAGAGGTAGAAAAAGGTGTTAAAGGAGGGGAGTTTAAAACATGAATTTGGGAGAGCAACAGAAACAAAATTCCCCTATTTCAGTTGTGTCTAGTGCTAAGCTTCAGTCAAGAAGTGTTTATGGGGACTGGTGGGGTCTGTTGATCCTCTTAGCCAGCTTTAGGCTTCTATACCTGCTTACCTCACCATGGAAGGAGAAGACTGAAGAGCTTCAGGGGTCTGAGGAAAGGTGAGATCCATGGAGGCTCAACTCTGGCATTTGCTTTTCCATAGTTTCTTATGCTGTTCAAATCGGCAGCCATTAGTAAATTACAATTTTAGTCCTAAGAGTGTCTGGTAAACAATTGTCCTAAAAGAATATATATCTTTGCTCTGGAAGGGACCTAGTCTAAAACTCTCATAAAGAAACTAAGGCAGAGAGTCACAGGTTGATTGCTTAATGTCCCAAAGCTAATTAGTGGCAATGTGAAGACAAGCATCTGATTTTATTTCTGACTTCCAGTTGTTTCCATTACACCATACCATTGGGAGTTGCATTTTGTATAGAATGTTTAATTGTTATAAGCTTAATGAGACTTCTAGGGCGGGTAGGTGGTGGGATGGACAGAGTCCTGGGCCTGGAATCAGGAAGACTCATTTGCCTGAGTTAAAATTTGGCCTCAGACAAGCTATGTGACCCTCCCACAAATCACTTAACCCTGTTTGCCTCAGTTTCCTCATCTGTAAAATGAGCTGGAGAAGGAAATGGCAAACCATTCCAGTATTTTTGCCAAGAAAACCCCAAGTGAGGTCATGAAGAGTCAGACACTCCTAACATGACACGACAACAACAAAATGAAGCACCTAAGAAATATTTTAGATTCTTTCAAATTTTGAATTTCATACATATTAGAATTTCATACATGAAAACAAATTACTCAACTCCTCAGTGCTCAGATTGGCTGTGAGGCTCTAAAAAAAGGCTCTAAATTGCAAACAACCAATACTGGTAGAGAGAGTTTTCTTATCTGGGAGTTCCCTATACCAATAAGATTGCAGGTGCATTTTCTAACACTGTCCCATAGAGAATAACATAAGTAGATGTACAACTAGGTAAGTGTATATATATATGTGTGTGTGTGTATGTACACACATACAAACACATATGTATACACACATATGCATGTATGTACATATAATGTACACAATTTTTAATGAAAAATTTCCTGGTCTTTCTCTCTTTCCCCCCACTCTGTAGTTCTAATCAGAGGGTTCGTTTTCCACTTTGTGTCAGGATCATTCTGGAAGAGAGCTTGGGGAGGGAGAACATGAGGATGAATGCTGGCACTTAGAACCACTAATTAGCCTCCAGGGATGTGTTTTTTGGAGCTAATGAGCAGATAGAGAATAGCTTCCTCATCCCACTGCTTTCCTTAGTTCCAAGGAAAGGATGAGTAGGGCAGGAGCCACACCCATGGAAGCCCCAGCCCTTCAGGACTTCATCAACATATAATCTTTTTTATACTTTTGTGTGTGACACTATTAGGAGTCCTATTTCAGGTAGAAAGAGGAGAGAACATAATCTCTGATTCCAAAGAAGTTATAACAACAAACAATGATCTAGTTAGAGAAGCAAAGCATAAACACAAGAAATAATTAGACAGCAATATAAAGCAAATAACATTTTGCATTTAAAACAGATTCTCAACCCTTTTAAAATACCCCCCATCAAAGTTTGTTTTCAGTAGTGTGACCCTTCACCCTGTTTGCCTCAGTTTTCTAAAGAAAAACCTCACATGGGGTCAGGAAGAGTCAGACATGATAGAAAAAATGACTCATCAACAAAAACATACCAATGAAATAAAAAAATGAGGATCCCCCCCAAAATCCCTCCAAGGTCACATAATTTCTGGAGTGGCTTGCCATTTCCTTCTTCAATTCAGGAAGTTCTATACCAGGAGTTCTCCAAACTAACCGGATCATAAATTCCTCTTATGAGCTAAGCACTGGGGATTACAAAGAAGGACATAAAACCAATATCTGCTCTCAAGGAACTCACAGTCTAATGTTTCATGTGATCACAGAGCTGGCAAAGAACTCAAAGGCTATCTGATCCAACCCTTTCATTTTACAGATTTTTTTTTTTTAAGAAATACTGGTTGGGGGCAGCTAGGTGGTGCAGTGAATAGAGCACCGGCCTTAAAGTCAGGAGGACCTGAGTTCAAATATGGCCTCAGATACTTAACACAAAAACTAGCCATGTGACCTTGGGCAAGTCACTTAACCCCAACTGCCCTCCAAAAAGAAAAAAAAAAGAAATACTGGTTAACTGAATTGCCCAACGTCTCATGGGGAGTTGGTATCAGAGGCAGAATTTGAACCCAGTCCTTTGACTCCAGTGCCAGAGTTGGATTTAAAAAAAATGGAAGAAAGATATTAAGAAGTTGAACTTTTTGTGTTCTAGGTACCACATTACATTAAAGTGGGGTTGGGGCATCTGAACTGTCATGTAAATGTATCTTGTTCATTTTAGTCTTTCAGCCTTCCTCAGATTGTCTCTCTGGGTTGTCTCTTTTCTGATTATCCAAATATCAACCATCTTTCAAGACTCAGGTCAAGTCTATCCTCTCCATGAAATCTTCCCTGACAACCTCATCTTCTGAATTTCACTCTTTACATCCTAGTTTAGCATTCAACGGTAATACTGGTTTGCTATATTATTTGCTATAGCTTTGTTCATTTGTTTTTGTCTTACTGTCCCCACTGTGGCAACTATGTTAATTACACAGGATTCTTGGTTTGGTTGTTTTGTGTTTTTTTTACTGTGCAGAAAAAAAAATGGTGGATTTGGAGTTAGAAGAAGTGAGTTCTAATTCTGTCACCACTACTTATTATCTATGTAACTCTGGGCAAATTATTTTAACTTCTCTGGGATACACTTCCCTCCTATGTAAAATGAAAAGGTTGGATATAATGAGTGATTACTTCATTTTCAGTCTTAATCTATGATAATATGATGCAGTAAACACACTGTAGTCTAATATGCGTATTTCCCTTGATTATCTCTAAGAAGCAATCCAGTTCTGTTTCGGAAATTCTGTGTTGTACTGTTCAACTGGATCTGGCTTTACTCAACATAATGAGTAGACCTGAAAAGTTGCATGTAAATTGAATTTTTATAAATGGAATAATTAATTCAGATGCTCTTGGCTAAAGAATAGTGGAGAGAAGGAAGAGGAAAGGAGGAGAAAGAGTTGCTGTTTAGATAAATCATGTGGGAATAGTTTAGTAAAGTGAATAATCCTTTGTCAATGAGTATGATGTTTTTATTTTTGTATACTGAGCTTTTTAAACAACAGGACACAGTTGGATATTATATATATATATATATATATATATATATGTATTGTGTATATACATACATACAATTATCTCTGTAATTGTTTACTAGAGGGTATACATTATCTAATATACTGTTTTCTATATATACATATATTATAATATTTTTTTTTTGTTTAGGAAACACAGTTGTAAAGCCTACTCTGATTTTTAGTGTGAGAAACTAAAATGTCATAGAATTTCCTCAGAATCCTCTGAAAATAGCTGACTCTCATATGGTTTGGTTTAAAAATGGGATATGAGCATGAAATCTCCTGGTCAGCCTTTTTGACAGAGTAGACAAGTAATAATTATTAATTATTTTCCAACTGATTCGAGAAGGCTTTGCTTTCACACTCTAGTTGAGTGAGGCACTTAGCTATGGATAGAGTAAAGCAGATGGTGAGGGAGGCAGCTTACTTTAGTTTTGATAGGGTACTAGAAATTCAGAATCAATGTTATAACAGTGATATGAATAATATTGATGTAATATTGGTGACAATCAATATCAATATAAAGCAGGATGGTTTACTTGGAAGTTCCCTTTCTTACTGTCTAGGTCAGATGGGATTGTTAGTATGGAAATCAGCAGGCAGATACCTAAAAATCTAGATTTATAACTGAATGTAATCCATGCATACTATGAATTGTTACAGTGGTTTTCCAAGTAATAAATATATTGTCTGAGGCAAACTGTTCACAACACTTTCATAAGTATGCTAGTTATATACATGGACTATTTTATTATAGAAATCTGCTTTCAAATTAACGCCACGGTTTTGAAGATGGGGTGAGGAGTATACTAGACCTTCACTGGCTACAGTAAGATAATTATATCTTTGGGGCACTGCAGGATACTGAGAAAAGAGGGGCTCTTTTTTCCCAAGGTAAAAATTAGCTAACGATAACCACTTTCCCTCAAGTATTATTTTGGCTAAAATTGTAAGTCTAGTATGTGAAGAAAAGTTCACTCCTCCCTCACAAGCAGAGTTGCCATTTTAAATTACTGAGCTGTAGTTTCAGATGAGAAACATAAGAAAAAATTTAAACTTGCGCATGCCAAACATACTGCCCTTCTAGGGTCTTTTGGTGAGCATGTTACATGTGGAATACTATTCTAGAGTCTACAAGGTGGGAGTGGGGGGTGAAATAAATATTATCCCTAAATCTGTGGAGTTTACAGTCTAGTTGGAATCATTGAGGTTATTTAAATTATTTTTAAAAATTTTGGAGATTGATTTAGTTGTACATAGAAAGGGAAAGATGGAACAATAAAACATGATTAAGAAATTGAAAAAACAAGACTTTTGAGGAAAGATTTTGGATGAATCACAAGATAAGGCAAAAAGATGCAATAATATTTTTCAAATATGTGTAGGGTTGTCACAAAGAAGATGGTTCCAGCTTTCTGTCTGGTACAGAACAGATGAAAAAGGATATTATTATGCCATAAGACATTATGAAGTGGACAATTTCAGAGGAAAGATTTATAAATTGATGCAGAACAAGTGAACAGAACAAAAAAGAACCATTTAGACAATGGTAACATCACTATAGAGAAAGACTGCTTTGAAAGACTTTAGCGCTCTGATCAATGCAATGATAAGCCACAAGTCCAAAAGCATGAAGATAAAACACACCATTCACCTCCTGACAGAAAGGTGGAGAACTTGAAATGGAGGAAAAGACATATGTTTTTGGATATGGCTAATGTGGGATTCTCTTTGCTGGATTCTATAGATACTGAGGGATTGTTTTTCTTAATTTATTCAATGGGTGTATTGGGAAGGTCAGATTAATTTTAACAATTATTACTTGAAAATAAAAAAATTAAAAGTATAAAGGTATCTAGTATAATTATGTATTTCAGTTTTACTGAAAAAGCTATTGCAGGTCAAAAGAAATACTCTAACTATATTGTAAAGGTGGTACACAGGTATTGAAAATATGACCAGGGGCAGAGCCAAGGTGGCTGCATAGAAGCAGGAAAACTCCCTGCACTCCCCCCATAATCACCTCAAATATTTATAAAAAATAACTCTAAACAAATTTTAGGGCTACAGAACCCACAAAATGATAGAGAGAAACAAGTCTCCCTCTGAAGACAACCTGGCAGGTGGACAGGAAGGATCCATCACAGCCCACTGGGATCAGAGACAGCCCCACATGAGCCCATGGTTTTAGCCTCAGGGTAGCCCAACCAGCTGCTGCTAGAGGGATGCTGGGAGAGTAGATCACCAGCAGCTGTGGTGGTTTCCAAAATTATCAACCCATAAATGCCAAACACAAAGTGAGAGGTCAGTGTAGACTTTGCAAATAGGGAGTCTGGGAGTGCAATCCGGCCTCTGCCCCTGGAGGGAGAAGTGGCTGAGGCATGATGGCCACTGCTGCATGGCTCTTCAGAGCTCCTGACCTGCAGATTGTAGGGGGACCAAGAAACCAGTCTGAGGGGTAATCGCTCTTGCTTTAACCTGCTTGGATATGGATAGCTGTCTAGGGTGGAGGTCCTGGGGAGTGTGACCGGTGAGCCAGAATGTGTGAAGGCTTCAGAGAGGACAGCCAACTAATAGCTCTGGCAGCTGGAACCCCAGCAACTTGGGACAAAGCTCTCCTCTCTGGAAGCAGAGTTCTGCTGTGGCAAAAGTTCACAAGTCAAGTAATTAAGTGGCAACATGAGCAAGCAAAGGAAGCAAAGCAAGCACAGAAATCCAACTTTGAATTCCTTTTTTGGGGAAAAAAATGATCAAAGCATGGAAAGGCAGGAAGACAAGGAAGTCAGAACTCCTACACCAAAAGCTTCCAAGAAAAATATGAATTGGTTACAGGCCATAGAGGAACTTAAGAAGGATTTTGAAAACCAAATAAGAGAAGTGGAGGAAAAATTGGGAAGAGAAATGAGAATTATGCAAGAATATCATGAAAAGAGATTCAACAACCTGACTGAAGAAAATAACATTTTAAAAATAGACTAACTCAAATGGCAAAAGAGGCTCAAAAAGCCAATGAGGAGAAGAATGCCTTAGAAAGCCAAATTTGCTTGATGGAAAAGGAATCTCAAAAACTCACTGAAGAGAATAATTTATTCAGAATTAGAATGGAGCAAATGGAATCTAGTGACTTTATGAGAAATTAAGATACTATTAATCAGATCCAAACAAATGAAAAAATAGAAGGCAATGTGAAACATCTCAATGGAAAAACCACTGACCTGAAAAACAGATCCAGGAGAGAAAATTTAAAAATTATTGGACTACCTGAAAACCATGATAAAAAAAGAACCTAGAAACCATCCTTCAAGAAATTCTCAAGGAAAATTTCCTCAATGTTTTAGAACTAGAGGGCAAAATAGAGGTTGAAAGAATCCACCAAACACCTCTTGAAAAAGATCCCAAAAAGAAAACTCCTAGGAATATTATAGCCAGGTTCCAGAGTTCCCATATCAAGGAGAAAATATTACAAGCAGCGAAGAAGAAACAATTTGAATATTATGGAAACACAATCAGGACAACACAGGATCTGGCAGCTTCTACACTGAGGGATCGAAGGGCTTGGAATATGATATTCTGGAGGTCAAAGGAGCTGGGATTGAAAGCAAGAATCAACTAGCCAGCAAAACTGAGTATCATGTTTCAGGGGAGAAAGTAGTCATTCAATGAAATAGAAGACTTTCAAGTTTTCTTGATGAAAAAATCAGAGTTGAATAGAAAGTTTGACATTCAGATACAAGAAGCAAGAGAAGCATGAGAAGGTAAATAGGGAAGAGAAATCATAAGGAACTTATCAAAGTTGAGCTATTTACATTCCTACATGGAAAAATGATAATTGTAACTTACAAAACTTTTCTCAGTATGAGAATAGTTAAAGGGAATATAAATGTGTGTATATATGTATACATACATATATATGTGTCTACGTAGGAGGGTATATGGGCATGAATACATATGCCACAGGACCAATTGAATAGAAAGGGATGATACTTAAAAGGTGAAATTGAGAGGTGAGAGAGGAATATAATGAGGGGAGATGGGGAGAGACAGAATGGGGTAAGTTATCTCATATAGAAGAGAGAAGGGAAAACTGTTACAATGGAGGGGAAAAACAGGAAGGCAAAAGGGAATGGGTCAACCTTACTCTCATTGAATTTGGCTTAGGGAGGGAATGACATACACATTAAATAGGGTATCTCACCCTACAGGAGAGTAGGGGGGAAGAGAATGAGAGGGGGATGAAGGAGAGGAGGACAGGTTGGGGGAGAGGGAAGTTAGAAGCACACACTTTTGAAAAGGGACAGGGTCAAAGTATAGAATAGAACAAGGGGGGATAGGATGGAGGGAAATAAATGTTTTGTGTTGCTATACATTTACAATCTATATTGAATTGCTTATCTTCCCAGTAAGGGTGAGTGATAAGGGAGGAAGAAAAAAAGAATCTGGAATTCAAAGTTTTAAAATCAAATGTTTAAAAAGCATATATTATCATTATTTTTTACATGCAACTGGGAAATAAGATATACAGGCACTGGGGTATAGATATCCATCTTGCCCTACTGGAAAGTTGGAGGAGAATGGGAGAGAATATAGGAGAGAGCAGATTGGGAGAAGGGATATACAGTGGGATAGCTGTGTTGGGGCGGTGGGTAGGGGAAAGATGGGAAGAAAATTTGTAACTCAAAATCTTGTGGAAATGAACGATGTAAACTAAAAATAAACATAAAATTTAATTTATAAATAAATAAACAAACACTGAAAAAAAAAAAAGAAAATATCACCAGGAGGCTGGCTAATACCAGCATACAATCCTGTCCCAACTTCCAAAAATGGATAAGTGATTTAAAGTGCTCATTAATGTCACTCTGGAACATGCACTTCAGTGTTCCAACTCTCTTTCATTAGTGTGATATTCTTTCTACCTGTGCTAACCTAAGCCCTTTCCCACCTGAAATTGATGGTCTCTTGAACTGATATAATTCTCCAACCTCTACTCCCTCAATCACCTTCTAGAGACAAATCTAGTGAGGAACTTCTTAACTCAGCTCAACTGGCTCTTAGATTACAGCTCATCAAATGGTCCTTTCCAAGGACCTACTTTCTGGCTTAGTAGGTCCTGACAAAGTTTGTATTCTATTAGCACAGTCTTTGAAAACTAAGACTATTATTACCTTGTCATGATGAATCTCTGGAGCAGGACTTTAGGGGAAGACTCTGGAATATATTTTACAAAATCAGTTTCCTAAAGTTGAGTTGCCATCATAAAGAACAAAGATCAATACTTGGCAATTTAATTGTGAATGAGATTTGAGGTCATTGAGTAGTTGAAAGACCTCTGGATTGAGACTACACTTGAAGTTTGACTTTACCACTTACTAGAGCTGGGTTCACATCTCTTTTTTTTTTTTGGAGGGAGGTAGATAGGGCAATTGGGACTTGCCCAAGGTCACAGGGCTAATTTTTGTGTTAAGTGTCTGAGGCCAGATTTGAACTCAGGTCCTCCTGACTCCAGGGCTGGTGCTTTTCACTGTGCCACCTAGCCACCCCTTCACATCTCTTTAAATCTCATATTTCTCATTTGTAAAATGATACTTATGCTACCTGCCTTTCAAGGGTTGATATAATGATCAAATAATAAATGGATAAGACCTTTAAGTACTTACTATGTCTGGCACAGTTCTAAGTATTGGTGATACATATAAAAGCAAGCCATGGCTATTCTAAAGGAACATGCATAAAGGGGATCTGGAAAGATGGGTAAGCATGGGAAAGGGGAAGAAAGGGAACCCAGAGGAGTGATACAGTAGGTAAGGAGAATTCTAGAGTCTAGGCATCAAAGATCTTAAGTATGATTGGAGTTCTTTCTAAAATGATGGTCCAGGGGCGGCCAGGTGGCTCAGCAAGTAAGAGCACCGGCTCCAGTGTCGGGATGACCTGGGGATCAAATCTGGGCTCAGGTACTTAGCACCACACCCAGAAATAACTGGCCATGTAACCTTGAGCAAGTTACTTAACCGTGATTGCTTAAAAAAATAAAATGATAGTCCTACCAATCACCACCAGAAAGAGATCCTATGAGGAAAACTCACAGGAATATTGTAGTCAAATTCTGGAATACCTAGATCAAGGATAAAACATTACAAGCAACAAAAAAGAGACAATTTATATATGATGATACCACAATTAGAATCACGCAAGATCTAGTGTTAGTGACACTAAAGGATCACAGGTCTTGGAACATTATATATTGAAAAGCAAAAGTGGACCTCCGACCAAAATTGTCATACCCGGCAAAGCTAAGCATAATTCTGGATGAGGAAAAAATGGACATTTGATCAACTGTCAGATTTTCAGGACTTTGTTAAGAAAAACAAAACAACATACCCCTTAACTCAATAGAAGATTTGACATACAAGAGCCAAGAAAAATATAAGGTACATATCAATGACCCATTACAAGGGGCTAAATAAGAATAGGATGTTTACCTTTTATGTATGGAAAATGTAAAACCTATGTTTAAGATTGTTACTAGTAATTAGGTAGCTTATAAGAATGTTTAGGGTAGACCTGAGTATGATATGACTTCAAAAAGTAAAACCGTTCAAGAACAGCTAAAAGAGTAATTATCCTATACAAATGAGGTACAAGAGGAAGAACGAATACAGAGGAATTAGATGGGGAGGAGGGCTGTTAGTTCTGGAAACCTACTTTCATTGGGAATGAGTTTAAGAGGGGAAAATAATATACATCTAGAAGAGCAGAAAAGTCTTCTAAATTTAGAAAGAAACAAAACTCTAAGAGGATGCAGGAGGAGAGGATAAAGGAGGGATTTTTATAGGGGAGGCTGAGGGAATAGGTGAAAAGGGGAACATAGAAGGGTGTTTAGATTTAGGGAAATGGGAGGATAAGGGAGGGATTGCTGGAGTGGGTGCAAGGTAAGTAATAGGAAGGCAAGGTAGCAGGAGAAGTAAAGTAGAGGAGTTAGGAGAGATAGGAAAAAAGAGATATGCACAAATATGAACAAAGATTAGGAGTAGAATCTCTTAAGGAAAGTGCATGTTTGTATATGTATGTATACGTGTATGTTTATATAAATACCTATATTTAGAAATATATCCATGCTCAATTGTAGCCTTGGGGTAGCAGCTAGAGGAGAGTAATGGGGAAAAAGTAAAAGTGCATAGCAGAGACCAAAAGAAAACCTACAAGGAAGCAAAGATGGAGTTTTCAGCACAATGCACAGTATTTAATATACATGCTTTCTTGAAATGAAAAGTTATTGCTGTATATTCCGAATCCTCTCCTATATTCTGCTGTGCACATGATGTGTTTTTTCTTTTCTTATTTCCTATTTAAGTTTCTAATGTTTCTTTTTCTTTTCTTAAGTTTCAGTATTTGCCTAAAAAAAATAAAATAAAATGGTGGTCCCAGGGACCACTGAGGAACAGGGGCCCAGTGTGGAGTTTTCTCAGAGACAACACAGCAAACAAGAAGGGGGAGGGTTCTAGAGAGAGCACAGGTATGACTGAGTAAATAAGAGCATCAATTCTTTTAAGACTGAAAAATGCTATATGAGAGATACAGTTGCTACCCCTTTTCTTCCTTCCTCCATACTACTTCTCTTTCTCTTCTTTTTCTTCTTCTTTATCCTTTCCCCAAGCACGATATTAAGCACTGGACACTATATGTAACATGTGATTGGCACAGAGTAGTTGCTTATTAAATGTTCATTGTCTGACTGGATTCCTCCTTCTTCATCATCACCATCATCACCACTACCACCACCACCATCATCATCACCTTATTTTTATTATCTCTGTTGTGGTGATCCTGGGTCTCCTACTTCCTCTGTCTAATTGACATCCTGGGCTGAGTTATGTCTCTAGATCAAGGCACAGACTAAAGACATGTCTGTGTGTCTGTCTGTCTGCATGTATGAATATATGATAGACTGTATCCTCTTTTTAAAATTTTTATTTTTTTAATTTTTTCTCCTTTATTCAATATTTTATTTTCCCGAGTTACATGTAAAAACAATTTTTAACATTTGTTTTTAAAACTTTGAGTTCCAAATTCTCTCCCTTCCTCCTTCTTCACCCTCCTTCTCCCTCCCTCCCCCCCACCCCATTGAGAAGGCAAGCAATTTGATATAGGTCATACATATGTTAAACTATATCCTCTTGCAGTTAGGTGGTGAAGTGAATAGGAGCTGGACCTGGAGTGAGGAAGATATCTAAATTCAGGCCACAGATACTTACTAGCTATGCAGCCCTGTGCAAGTCACTTAACCTCTTGTTTACCTCAGTTTCCTAATCTGTATAATTGGGGCAAGAATAACACCCACCTCCCACAGTTGTTGTGAGGATCAGATTCAAAACACTTTATACAATATCTGGCACATAGTAAGTGTTATATAAATGTTAGCCATTATTGTTATTGTTATTGCAAAACCAATGAGATATTTGTTTTGTCCATAATTTTGAATTATCCATGCTTTCTCCTATGCCCTTAATTATTCATGCCTGATTGACTGACAATTAATTGCAGCTAGAAAAATAGACTCTGGAATACTAATGATGATAACATCTTACACCAGTATGGTATTTTTTATTTTTTATTTTTTTGCAATTTAACAATTGCTTTCTCACATGTTGTCTCAGTGGATGTTGTAAAATCTTACAGAAATAACCTTAGATTTTTATGTTTCACAGTGGATGTCCAGCATGTTCAACAAATCAGTTGGCATTATCTAGCTTGCTAGTAATTATTTCTCATTTGAGAGACTCTGTCTTGATTATTCCTGGGCGGCAGACATAGGCATTGCTTCAGCAGTATAAACTGTCAGAGCAGTGTAAGTTTCCATTAATTCCTTTCCACTTCATCCGGCATTATACCTCGTGACATTCTGTCCTTGGTGATATACAGCAGCTCTTTGCTTCTGACCTCTGGCCCTGCTTTTATGTTGGCTGCACACAGGGATTTCAGGGAGCTCATATGCATGCAGAACATGGAGCTGGGGCTCCGTAACAACCCCTGTTGCTGCCTGATAAATAGTTAATTACTTCTTAGATTATCTTTTGTTCCAAAGATCTACCATTTTCAAGAGAAGCCTGAGGAGGAAGGGGGTATGGCATATAGAGATTTTTTTGTAACACATGTTAAGCTTCCAAATCTCATGAGCAGAGAGTGAAGAAGCTCGCTAGCATTTGCACGTGGAGCCTGAAACACATTTTAAATGTTACACTTGAGTTTCTTCCCCAACTATATATAACATTTACCTCTCAGAAATCCCACTGGTGGTGCTCCTGGTAGTCAGCTAATAGCTTTTAGGCTGTGTCTCTATTTGAAAAACCAGATGAAAATTGCAGTCAATCATTCATATGTTTTCTCTACATGAAAATGATTTTTCCTTTCTCTTTTGAGTGACTGGCATTTTGTAGTCACACTCTTATGCAGTCTCCCAACATTTATTATACCAGGCTCTCAAAATTTAACATGTTTGTAGTTACATGTTGTTTTTCTGAAATAATAAACATAACATAAACAGTGCCAGTAGTTAGATTAAAGATTACCAAGGCATAGTAGGATGGGTATATCATACTAATCCTTACTGACATGCCTGAAGAGGAACTCTGGTGATATAGACCGTGTGACAGAGATTCACCAGTGGTCAATTCCATTAGAGTATCCGCATGCACAAAGTTCTGAGCTTCTCTAACAATAAGGGAATGGAAACATGAGACTTCACGGAGAAGAAATACACACGGGAGCAGCTAGGTGATGGAGTGGATAGACTGCTGTGCCTGGGGACACGAAGATCCGAGTTAAAACCTGGCCTGAGACACTTGTTGTGTGACCCTGGGCAAGTCACTTAACCTCTGTCTGCTTCAGTTTCCTCAACTATAAAATGGAAATATAATAATATCACCTATCTTGCAGGGTTGTGAGGATCACAAAACTGTAAAGTGTTTGACCTAGCACATTGCATATGCTATAGAAATGCTGATTCCCTTCCCCCACAGGATAAGAGATTTGGGCATGGTACAAAATGGAGGAATCATGGCATTCATAGATTGAGAGCTGGAAGGAAGCTTAGAGGCCAAGTCATATAACACTATCATTTTACAGGTGAGAAACTGAGGCCCAGGGGGGTTAAGCATATATTCCATTAGAAGGTAATCTTCTTGAGAGTAGTAATTGTACCATTCTTGGTGTTTGTGCCTGGAACAGGGTCTGCCACATGGGTCATATTTAATCAGTTAGTTAATTGATTGATTAAGTGAGTTATCCAAGGGACTTACTCACAAAATAAGTAGCAGAGAGGTGTGGGAATGTACACAAAAGAAAAAACACATGGGAATTTCCAATCTGCTGTTATATTACAGTCTTGCTACATTAGAGTTGTATCTAGGTCTTTAATTTTCTCCCAAGTCATTGTTGATTCTGTGACAGGTGCAGAATTATGGGAGGTTAGTCTCATGACCAAAGGATCAACACTAGCGAGGTGAATTGTGTCCTGCAGCTTAAATATGCTGAATGATTGCAGCCATCATGGAAATGGAAGCACCAGGAAACTTCCTGACCCAGCTGCACCTGCTTATCCCTCTACTCACATTTCAGCTAGACAGCTTTCCCTATTTTGCTAACACTGTAGGCACTGAACTCAGTTCATTCAAATGGTGTGTTGCTAACAAGGTCAAAATCTGATATTCATGTTGTCTGGTTCTGGTCCATGACTGTGGATAACACCTCCAACTTCAGGTCACAGAATTTGATTGAGAGAATTTATGTAGATATGCATGAATTTGTCACTTTTAGTTAATATGAGAGGCAATGTGGAATAGTGGATAGAGAGTTGGCCACAAATCCAAGTTCAAGTCTTGCTTCTTATATATGGCTGTGCAACACTGGGCTAGTCACTTAACTTCTCAGTGGCCCTGGGAAGTTACTGACCTGTAATGATAAAGTGTCTTTTTCCACTTGGGAGTTTACCATACCTATGAAATCACAGGTCTCAGTTTCTGTCCCTAGTATAAGACAAAGTTAAATGCATGCCCTTCTAGCAAGGGACCCTTAGTACTTGTCATGAATATAGTGTATTACAAGAGATTTTGTTGTAGAAAAAGAAATTAAGGCAGAAATGAGAACATGATTAAAGAGAAGCAGTTTCAAAGCATTTGTTGGGGAAAAAAACATATTGGGATGGATCCTTTCATCTTTTACCTGGCAGGTAATCCTGGCATTTTTATCTTCCTTTTCTTTTTCTGATATCTTGTATTCTATCAGAAACAAGGACCCAAGGTTTAGCAAACCAAGAGAATATACTATGGCAAGAAAGCAGAAGAAATTTAAGAGGTGATAAGAGGTGAAGGACAGAACTGTTAAAAGAACTAGATGGTCAGGTGGGGTACAGTGAAATCAGAACCCAGCTCAGAGAGGGAAACAAAGAAGATATGAATGGGGATGGGAATAGAGTTAGATTTTTCTTAGAATTGTGTTTGCCATTTGGGGTTTTAAGACATATGGAATATTTGAAAAGGTGTTAAAAGTGATAGGTTTGAAAAGGTTGGAAAGTAATCATGACTGTATGAGAAAATATAAAAAGAAACGAGACTATTTATTTCAGGACAGAGATGGTTAATATAACATATGAAAGTTGGGGTCCAGTTGTCCTTGTGTTCTAAGAACCAAATGAGAGGAAATAGGTTTAAACAAGAAAAATCAGAAATTAGATTGAAGAGGAAAGAGTAAAAACACCTGTACACTTATACATACACACATACATCCTAGCTTCTTGATTGTATGAATTACCAAGTCCTGGTGTAGAGTACTAAGAGAAATTAGGATACTCTTTTCTCTGAAGGTCCTTGAAATCAAAATGGAAGTATTTGTAGCTTAACCAATCAATCAATAAGCATTTATTAAACACCTACTATGTACCAGGCTTTGTGCTACGTGCTAGGGAAACAAAGTAAAAAGTGGAACAGTCTCTGCATTCTATCTTAGGAAACAACAAACATATACGTAAGTGTATGTGTGAATGTATGTATTTATGCAAAAAATAGATAATTTTGGGGTGGAAAGGAGGCTCTAGCAATTCTGGGAATTAGGAAAGGCCTTATATAGGTGGTAGCACTTGAGCTGAATTTTGAAGGAAAGTAGGGATTATAAGAGATAGAGATGGGGACAGCTAGTGCAAAGAAATAAGATAGGAGATGGCATGTTGTATATGTGAGGAACATAATCAAGCCAGTTTAACTAGAAGATAGAATGATTGAATGAGACTAATGTATAATAAGTCTGGAAAAGTTTTGAAGAGTTTTAAATGAAAAAAATGGAGGAGTTTATATTTAATTTGAGGAAGTCACTAGAGTTTATTGAGTGGTGGGGTGACATGGTCATATCTGCTCATTAGGAATATCACTCTGGCAGCAGTGTGGAGGACAGATGGGAGAGGGAGAACCAATTAGGGGTCTGTTGTGATAGTCCAGGTGAGATGTCATGAGGGCCTGAAGCAAGATGGTGACCATGTGAGTGGAGAGAGTAGGTTGGAAGCTAGAGATGTGGCAGCAAAATTGACAAGATTGATTGAATATGTGGGGGATAGAGAGGGTAGAGAGTCAAGGATGTCAGTGAAGTTGTTAACTTAGGTTATTGGAATAATGATGGTGACTCCTGCAGGAATAGGGGAGTTCAGAAATATTGTGGGACTGAGAGTACTTAGGTATAACTATAAGCAAGCCAAGTATAGAAGTCATGACCATTTAAGTTCATGTGCTGGTCTCAATAATGACCCAGTGTGGGATAAATTTGGTACTTTTTACATGATATATTTAAACTTGCCATTCTTTCCTATTCAGTAAGCCTTAGCACTTTTTGTGCTATGAGAGAGTCTTAAGTGAGGAAAGTGAAAGGGAGAGGTCCTCAGCTGGGCATGGTTTTCTAGGGTAGAATGATTAATTGTGCATTCCAATAGAATCATGCAGTTAATTTCGTCTATATGATGCTCTGCAATTGCTACCTACTTAAACAATGATGGGAGTAATAATAATGATAATAATATTAATATTAATTCAAAGTTACATGTAGCAGGGGTTTTAAACCATTTTTTGCCATAGGCTGCTTTTCTAGTCTAGTAGTGCAGCTGGGTGGTGTAGTAGATAGAGTGTTAGACTTGGAGTCAGGAAGACTTATCTTGCTGAGTTCAAATCTGGTCTCAGACACTTACTAGCTATGTGACCCTAGGCAGGTCACTTAACTCCATTTACCTCAGTTTCCTTATCTGTAAAAATGAGTATCTTTGCTAAGAAAACTCTAAATGGAGTCATAAAGAGTTGGTCATGACTGAAACGACTGGACAACAATTGCTTATGAACCCCTTCTGAGAATAATGTTTTTAAATGCATTAAATAAAACACTTAGAATGACAAAGAAAACAAATTAAATTGAAATACATTTATTAAAATATGAAAAAGAAAGTTCATGGACCCTAGGTTAAGAACCCTGATAGTCCTTTAATGTTTGCAAAGTACACATTATCTCATTTGAGAAGGGTACTTGTGGACCTCCCTAAATGTTCCCTCAGAAAGAATGCATCCCTAGTATTTGCTGAGAAGGTCAGACTACCTTGGTGAAAATTATACAACTTTATCAAGCACCTGAAAACCATAGGATCATAGCATCTAAGAGTTTGAAGTGTTATTATTTAAACCAATTTCCCACTTCATGTGGGACTCTCGTTTGGGCCATCATTGGGATCATCAGAGTAACAAAGATTTAGGACTGGAAGGGACTTTAGAATCTAACCCCCTCATTCAAATGAAGAACCTGAGGCCCATTGAAGTGGGTTACTGAAGTGACTTGTACTTGGTCACATAGATAGTAAAGAACACAGTTGAGATTAAAACCCAGGCCTTTTGACTCCAAATCCAACACGCTTTCCAATTTGCTATGTTGTCTTTGGGCAGCTAGGTGGTACGGTGGATAGCCTGGAGTCAGGAAGACTTGTCTTTCTGAATTCAAATCTGGCCTCAGACACTTACTCTCTGTGTGACCCTGAGCAAGTCATGGAACCCTCCTTGCCTCAGTTTCCTCATCTGTAAAATGGACTGGAGGAAGAAATGGCAAATCTTTGCCAAGAAAACCTCAAATAGGGTCATGAAGAGTTAGACACAAGTGAAAAATGATTGATATTGTCTTTGATCACTTCTAATGATGTGAAACTCATTATTTTGTGGTTGGATAGCTAACAGTAGTTCACTTGGTGGTGATTAGAAACTTCCTTATTTTGATTTTAAATCTATCTCCTTGCTGCACTGAGTCAGCAGTCCTAGTTTTGCTTTTTGGAGCAACATGTCTCCCTCTTCTATTGCATAGCATTGCTTCAAATATTTGAAGATAAGTATCGCTGCTAAGTCTTCGATTTTCCTGGTAATTATTCTTGATTCCTTTAGCTTTCCTTCCCATAATATGGTTTTGAGACCGTTTAACCATGCTGCCTTTGAGACACTTTAGTTTTTCAATGTTCCTATTACTTAATATGTGATACCCAGAAATCGTGTGATGTTGGAGGGATTTTTTTTGTCGGGGATCCTCATTTTTTATTTCATTGGTATACTGTTGTTGTTGAGTCATTTTTTCAGTCATGTATGACTCTTTGTGATTCCATTTTGGGGTTTTCTTGACAAAGATACTGGAATAGCTTGCCATTTCTTTCTCTAGCTCGGTTATAAATGAGAAAACTGAGGCAAATAGGGTTAAGTGACTTCCCCAGGATTACACAGCTAATAAGTTTCTGAGGTCAGATTTGAACTCAGGAAAGTGGGTATTCCTGACTCTAGATCCAGCCCTCTGTCCACTGTGCCACCTACTTGCCCTATATTGGTATAACGAATTCCTGGCAAAGAAACTCCCTTTACCCAGTGCACTTTGTTTTTTCTTTGCAAACGACAGTCTTAGAGAGTTGTATGAGCAGTAATATGACTTGCCCACAGTTATATAATCAGTGTGTCAGAGGCTGGACTTGAACCCAGGCCTTCCTAACTCCAAGGCTGGTTCTTGCTCCACTATGCTGTACTTCCTCTCAAATAGACATTCCCTTTAAGTCTTCTCTTCTCCATTCTAGGCATTCTCAATTCCTTTAACTTTTCTTCTTATGACATAATTTTGAGGTCCTTTATCATTTTGGTTATGCTGCTTTTGGCACACTACAGTTTGCCAATGTCTCTCTTAATTTATATGTGACAGTAAGATATAGTCTGACCCATGAAGTGAAATTATCACCTCCTTTGAAATGACCACTATATTTCCATAATATAACTTGTGATAAAAAAATGCTTGTTTCCTCCATGTTTGTTGTTAAGCTAAGTCTTCCCCATTCTGTATTGATGTCTTTTTAAAAACCTAAATCCTGTCTATATATTTAGCCCTACCAAATTTTCATCTCAGTAGATTTAGTCTATTCCAGTTTTTCACATCTTTTTGGATCCTGATTTGTAATTCAATATGTTAGTTATCTTCCCCATATTTGTGACTGTGGTAGTCCATGAAGCCTCTCTGGCTTTTTTGGCCTCTATGAGATTCACAAGACCTATTTGCACCAGACTGCTTCTATTCTAGGCAAGCCCTTTTCTGCCCTTTTTACTTTAGAGTACATTTACTTTAGAGTACATTTGTATGCTGAAGGGCCTTGTCAGTCAATTCCTAGCTCTTTCCTAGTAACATCAGAAATATGGAACCAGACACACCTGATTATGAACCTGTACCATTATATATAAAATCCATAACCCTTCCCTTCATCATTAGGCTGCCTTGGTGTGGAGGAGATGAAGAACCCAGAGGTCTTATCCGTCAGCTAGGTAGATTGATAAGAGTTTTACAAAATATTGGTATGTCAAGTTTGAGAAGCACCACTAAGAGGAATCTGACTTAACATCTTTCCAACCCCTCCTTACCTCCTGGGCCCTAGTGTCATTGTAACAAAAGTTTCAGCTACCTCCTTGATTGTCTATATTATGGATGTAATCACTGATAAAAATGTTTAACAGAAGAGGACTAAGGATAGGTCCTTGGGCCACACTACTAGAAATCTCCCTCCCGAATGACCATTTCTCAAGGATGTTGTAGACAGAATACATATTCAAGGCAGGGGTTAGATTAGATGGCTTCTAATGACCAACTTTTAGAGTCCATGACTGGTTTTTTTGTCAGGGACCTTTGCCTAATACACTTGTCTATAATTTCTGAATTCTTCTCTTTTCTCCTTATTGCAAACTGAGACATTTTGAAAATTTGGACAATATTTATGGGGTCCTCACTAAATTGAGTAGGGAACTGAATTCCCAGATTAGAAGTACTCTATGCAAAATAGAGAGAAGCTAGAAGCCTATAATAGTGCTTTGCCTTCACTCTGTTTTCCCTAGGGTCTTCAGAAAGAGATGAGTTCTCTTAATGAAAGACTCTTCTTCTAAGATGAAATATGCCAATATAGTGAGATAGAAAAAAGAGTCCTAAAGGTGAATTTCATTTCTAATTTTAAAAGTCATATTGTATTTAATTCATGTCTGAAAATGGATGGATGGTAGGACCCCTTAAGAATCTGAGAGCACCTTGTATTTTGCATATTAATTTATACACCCATAATGAATGCAAACAACCATACAAATGCACTGATAATAATAATTGTACTACTAATAATATACTTTTAATTTAATTGAATGGTTTTATCTTGTTTTCTATGTTAGCTACTTGCTTCAGATGTCAAGCTGTTCTTACAAATCAAGGCATTTGGGATCTATGATCCCATGCCTTTTAGTAAGCAGATACTGTGCCAACCAGCCTTCCAGGGCCATAGGAGCTGTCTCATCCTCTGAGGATGCTCTTATCATCTTTGATTTATGCAGTCTTGACAAGGACCACTTCTGACCTAGCATAGTTAGCTTGGGACAGGACACCAAAGCATAGCAAAGCTCAGAATTGCAAATGGAAAGGAAATGACAGTCATTTCTAAAGGTCTCTGGACCTTTAAAAGAAACCAGTGGACTGAGCCTGAATACTCTGCCTGAGAAGTTTGAGCATTGCTGGCTTATTAGCCTTTTCCATTTTTGCTCTCTGTCTGAATTATGGGCATTTCAAAGTTCATGATTAAGGCTGGGTAAAACAAAAATGATCATTTTCCACAGTTGTCAATGTGGATGCCACAATGCACATCTTTTTCAAAAAGGCTATTAACTGGAACCACTCGGGACCGACACAAATGAAGGACATTAGACTTTGATGTTGTAGGGAGGATGTATTCACTACTGTGCATCTTGTTATATATCTGAAGTGTATTGATCCAGTCATCTCTCTTCCATTAACATCAGTGCTACAGTTGAGATTGGGCATTTCTAGATATAACCTAACCAGTCATTTGTCTGACAGGGTCTGTAGGACATTAAGGTCCAAAGACCTATAGCAGGAACTTGGTGATTTCTATGCATATGGATATGAAATGAATAATACATAGATGTACATACATGTTAGCCTATAGAAGATAATATATCAGTATTCTTTTAGTAAATGTAAATTGTCTCATAAGAATCAGAATTTATTATTAATTATTTGATTCAGCAAAGAACTTGTTAAGCACCACTTATGTGTAAGATAAGATTGAGTGTGGAATAATGGATAGAACACATATCAATATCCTTTTAATAAATGAAAACTGTCAGATTAGAATAAGATTTTGTTGATAATTATTTAATTCAGCAAATAACTCATTAAGCATCACTTATGTATAAGACAAGAGGAAGTGTGTGATAATGGATAGAGTGCTGGTATCAGAGCCAAGAAGATCGAGTTCAAGTCCTTCTTCAGACAAATACTGTCTCTATGACCCTGAACAAGTCACTTAATATCTCAGTGCTCTCAAACACTAAATTTCAGAGAAGTTGACCTACATTGGTAGAAGGAATTTTCTCCTTCAGGTAATATCTTCTACCAATAAAATAATGGGTTCAGTCCTTATTCCTATCCTATGTGTGAAACACTGTGCCAGGCAGTGGTAATACAAAGACAGATATAACATAGGCCTTGTTCTAATGGGGGAGGAGAGCAAGAAGGCCGTGTTAATGAATTACCACCATATGATATGAGTACAAAGGATCGAGGCAGGTAAAATGTTAAGAACTCTCTGAGAAAGGAAAAATACTTTCCTGTGACTGCATGGGAAGGGGAAGGAGCAGTCACAGTGGGTTCCACAGAAGAGATTGTACTTGTGTTGCGTTTTGAAGGAAGGGAAGGACTAAAACTGGTGTTGATTATGAACCCTTTCATCTCTATATTAGGCTCTTAGCATGATGGTCTCATTGACTAAGAGGGAAGGGCTTAGAATTTAGGAGTCATCAGGAGCAATGACATCATTTGAAAAATATCATGATGGAAGAGCTGGTTCTCCCAATGGTAAGGTAAGTTTTACAGCTTAAAATGTGTTTTAACTGTATCAAGTCACACAGGTGGACTTTATGAGCTTCAAACAAATTGTCGGAGAATTCATCTTTCTGTCTGTAGCATGGTTATTCTTATGAGATACAGTATGGAGTTGCATTGATCTTAGAATAAGACCTGGGGGTCTGTGGGCAATGCTCACATGTCAGTCATTCCATGTTCCTTTAAAGCATATATTAAAGAAAAAAAGAAAATTGAAACATTATTTAATAAAAAAAACAAAGCAGTTATGAAATCATACCCACAATTTAGCATAAAGGCCATGCAAAGACACTCCATATTATATTAATTCATAATTACAATTTATTAAGAAAACCCATTGCCTTATTAAATCATAGATTAGGAAGGTTTCTTTAGGACAGCTAATCAAGGCCCCTCATTTTACAGTTATGGAAATGAGGTTCAGTGACTTACCCAAGGTTACACAGGTGATATAATTACTCCCATAATTTAAAAATTTTCTACTCTCTCATTGTCTTAAACTTGATTATTTCCTTTTGAATAGCCCATTTTGCTGCTCTGAAATCACTGTCTCTGTGATTTCTCCACCCATTTCCCAGGAACTTTCAGAAGTTGTGAATATTTAAAAGCTGTATAAGTAGAAAAGTTGCAACTGTGAACTGTGAAGCTTTAATTATTGCTATTATGACATGAATTCACAGTGAACAATCAAAACAAAGATTTCTATCTGATCCAAGATGCAGGGTAAAATAAAAAGGTATGATTGTTCCAGAGTACATCCAAAACATTTCCTCCCCTGAAACCCCCCTCAAAAAAAAAACAACTCTACAGTTATATTGTGCTAACCAACATCATTAAAATAAAATAACATTACCATAGGAACTATAGGAGCATCAACAAGGAAGCAACCTCCTCCTTCCCGACATACTACCTAAAGCCTATTCATTAATATGAAGATGATGTAAATTTCATTCTTGCCTTCCCCCTCTCACATCAAAGTAGAAGATGCAAGAAGAAATAATGAACATGGTAACAGGCTTGGGAGAATTCGGATTAACTTTTGGTACCTTATCTCCCTCTATCAACACTTATTTATTTATTTTGGAGAAGGAATTTTTTTTTCCAATTCAATCTTTTATGGGAAAAGATGTTCCCTTTAACAACCATTTATTGATCACACGTTAGGTGTTTGGGGAGATGCAAAGGTTAATATAACTGGATCCTTTATCCCAAAGAGCTTAATACTTTATGGTGTTAATTGGTGAGTAGAGTGAGAGTAAGGCAAATAAAAAAAATATCTTAATATCAGGCAGAATGGATTAATGCTAGAGGTGATGCAATCAAGGTGCTTTGGAAGTAAAAAAGAGGGGGACTTCAATGGAAGAGGAGTGGAGGTGAAGCTAGAGGCGGGGCAGGTTGCACAGGTGGACTTTATGGAGCCCTTAAAGCTAGTCTTGAAACACAGGCAGGATTTTGATAGGCAGAGGAAATGAACAACATGAGCAAATGCTTTGGGATAGGGGAGTACAGAATCTCTTCTGGAAATAGTGAGTAGTCCAATTTAGTTGGAGACTAGGGAGTGGGAAATAAAGCTGTAAAACAAGGTTGGATCCAAATTGTGAAGGGACCCAAATCCCATTGTGGATTCACAGTAGAACCTGTTGTTAGGTGTGAAACTCCCTGAGATACATCATGAAGGAGAAAGAGTGATTGTAGTCAGAGGACTGAAATTTCTACCTTGACTCTTCCACTTAATGCTTTGTGATCTTGGATAAGGTAATTAACTTGTCCAGGTCTCAGTTTCCTGATTTGTAAATTATGTGGTTTGGACTATATGGCCTCTGAAGTCTTGTTCAGCTCTAAGTCTATGGTTCTAGGGTTCTTTTCTCCCTTTATTTTCTTTTGTCTTTGAACATATCTATGATCCTTAGGTCTCTCATTGATAACACCATGTCTACCTTTGCTTTTGCTCTATGGAAAGAAATATAGATCTCTACTGTGTCATCTCTGAAATTAGCCCAGGACCCTCTTTTAGATCAAAGAAGATAATATTTGTAAAGAGCTTAACACAATGTCTCTCATGTAGTAAGTGCTCAATAAATATTTGTTCTCTTCTTTCTTTTCCTCTTTTGAGTTTTATTTCTTTTGTTCCTCCCCCATTTTTAAGGGGCAGGGACTATACCTGTGATTTCATTGGTATTGTGAATGCCAGCACAAGGAAATTCCTTCTGCCAATGCAGACTGGCACATTCTCTGCAACATGATTTTAGAGAATTATCTGGAATCCCTATGAAGTCAATTGACTTACAGAAGTAAGGCTTGATCTCATTTCAAGACAATGCACTATGTGAAGCTTCCTCTCCTTTTTTAGATTAAGATTTTGCAGTACTAGCAATGATGGGGTTGTTGAATAAACAAGTGGAAAAAGTTATAAAAATTATAAAAAAGTATGCTAGAGATCTTACAGGATGTACATGTGACCTAATTGTATCACTGAAAAATAGTATAATGACACATATAATCAGAGAATATCAATGGAAAGGTAAACTTTCTGCAAATGGAATAGATTGGACAAAAGGAGAATTGTATTTAAAGAAAATATATTCCTGTGAGGAAATCTGCAAACTGGAGGGAGGAAGCATGATAAAGAATGCAGAGGTGAGGGTGGCTAGGTGGCGCAGTGAGTAAAGAGCTGGCCCCGGAGTCAGGAAGACCCGAATTCGGTTCTGGCCTCAGACACTTAATACCCACACACAAAAACTAGCCATGTAACCTTGGGCAAGTTACTTAACCCCAATTGCCCTCCAAAAGGCAAAAAAAAATAATGCTGAGGTGAGAATAAAAAGGAGAATATAGGAGATATGATAGTAAGAACATAATATAGACCACCTGGTCATCAGGAAGAATTGATTGATGAATTCCTAATGCAGATCACAGAGCTGGCATAGAAATATGGTATAGCTGTAATAGAAGATTTCAACTATTTAGGTATTTGCTGACAGTTTGCTAGAATCAGAGCATCTCATACTTTTTGATTTACTTTCCTGATAATTCCATGTTTCACTGGAAACAGTGTTCATTGACTGGGAAATGCTTGTATATTAATGTAATAGAAGAATATTCAGCAAGAAAAGATGAATATAAAGAATTTAGAGAAATGTGAATCTGTATGAACTGATTCAGAGTGAAATAAACAGAACCAAGAGAATATGTAATAATAATAATAATAATAGACAGTGATTATCACAATGTAAATGAGATTACTAAAAGGAAGTTTGACACTGAGCAATGGAGAAACAAAGGAAGGACTTGAAGCAGAGATAATAAGACATTTTTCTTTCTCTTCAATGGAAAGGTGTAGGACTATGAGGATGGGATATTTTATGCAGTGCCAGGATTTCAGACTTGGATATTTTTGCCTTACTGTTTTTCTTTGTTGTAAGAGAATATTCCCAAGCCATTCCCCAACTGATAAGTGATCAAAGGATATGAACAGGCAGTTTTCAGATGAAGAAATCAAAGCTATCTTTAGGCATATGAAGAAGTGCTCTAAATCACTTTTGATTAGAAAAATGCAAATTAAAACAACTCTGAGGAACCACCTCTTACTTACCAGGATTGACTAAAATGACAAAAAAGAAAAATGGTAAATGTTGAAGAGGATGTGGGAAAATTGGGACACTAATGTACTGTTGGGTGAAGTTGTAAACTGATTCAGTCATTCTGAAGAGTAATTTGGGACTATGCCCAAAGGGCAACCAAACTGTGCATACCCTTTGATCCAGCAATACTGCTACTAGGTCTGCATCCCAAAGAGATCATAAAAAAGGGAAAAGTACCTACATGTGCAAAAATATTTATAGCAGCTCTTTCCATGGTGGCAAAATATTGGAAATTGAGTGGATGCCCATCAATTGGGGAATGACTGAGCAAGCTATGGCACATGGATTGTAATGGAATACTATTATGCAATAAGAAATGATGAACAGGCAGATTTCAGAAAAATCTGGAAAGACTTGTATGAACTGATGCAAAGTGAAATGAGCAGAGCTAGGAAAACATTATATACTGTATTAACAACACTGTATGATGATCAACTATGAATGACTGAGCTCTTTTCAAGTAACACAATGATACAGGACAAATACAAAGGACTCATGAAGGAAAATGCCATACACATCCAAATTAAGAACTGATGAACTCTGAATGCAGATTGAAGTATACTTTTTTTCACTTTCTTTACTCTTTTTCATGTTTTTTGTGTTTGATCTGTTTCTTCTTTCACAACTGTGACTAATATGGAAATATGTTTTATATGATAGTATATGTATAACCTATATCAAATTGCCTACCATTTTAGGGAGAAGGGAGGTGGATGAGGAGAGAGAAAAATTTGGAACTCAAAATCTTATAAAAATGAGTGCTAAAAATTGTCAACATTTAATTAGGAAAAAATAAAATACTATTTAAAAGGAAAAAAGAAAGGGCATGAATGACTGTGAGATAAAGAATGAAGACATCAATAAAATATACTTACAATGAAAAATAAATAAAATAATTTAAAAGATGGAGGAATTGATGAAGGGAACTTATTCCATTGTTCAATAGCTCTTTGTGGGAACTGATTCATAAAATAAAAATGTTGGGAGAAAGTGACCATTACATCTTAGAATTTTAAATATATAATAGATTCCATGCCTTCCCCTTTCCCCCTGCCCCCACCTCCCTGAATATGTAGAGTAGCAATTCTCATTCACCATGAAAGAATTTGGAGGGGGTAGGAGGGCTAGTTTTTGGCCATGTATAACTCATTTGCTGAGAGCTACATAGTTGATTACTGAGTTGAAACTTCATTATATACAAAAGGGACAATCCACTCATCTACTATTCTTTTTCTGGTTTTGAAATATGAGGACTATTCTGAGTTACCTATGGAAAGTTTGATATATCAGTATGTTGTGAGGGAGCAAGGGGATGATGGCTACCTTTCACCCTACACAACTCTAATTATATGTCTTACTTAGACATAGAGGGCCGTGTCTCTCTTTTTTTTCTTATTTCCTTTGACTTCAGGCCTTATGAGAAATTTAAAGGCTTAGAGGCCTGTGGTAGCAATGACAATGGCAATGGTTGACAGCATGAAGAAGTGGTTTTATTGATCATTTTGACCATTACCAGGAGACACTTCCTAATACAGTAGTAAGAATATGCTGGTGCCTTGGGACAAGTCAGCAATACAGAAAGACCAGAGGAAACATCAAGCATGGTTGATTGATTGGATAGTGCCAATGGAGGTGAAATGTAACATAATTAGTAGTCTTGAAAAAACTGACTTAGCTAGTAGAAATAAGTAAGCAACTGAATTTTGTTCTGGTTATTTTGTGATGTATGTTATGATTCTCTTATGCTTATCATGGATTTCTTTGAGTAGAAATAAATTACCTGTCATATCCAATTTATCCAAATAATTTTCTGTTCCTTGAACACCTTTTTTTACTTTCGCCTTGGAGGGAAACCCTAGGCTAGATTCAACAATAGAATTGTCCTTAGAATAACCAGGGTGGGAGTAAAGAAGCAAGGAATATGAGAAGGGGGAACTCAATCCCCTGAGAAGGGGACAAGCTCCCCTAGTGTTGAACCAGATCCACAACCACTTGACCTGAGAGAAGAGATGGACAAGTGCCCTCAGCCCCTCTGATTCCCAGCAGGGGCTGCTTCTAATTTCTGTGTCAGAAAAACAGAAGAGTGTGGAACATTGTTTATGTGTATAGTAGATTTTGGAGAAGTGAATTTCAAGGAATTCAGAGGGAAAATAGAGGTAGGACATCTTACTGGGTATTGTGAATGGGGACTAGACTGAGGTAATGATGCAGTTTGATCTTTCCGATTTCTCTGCCTATCTCTTCAAGTCCCTGAGAAGAGAGTAATAGTTAGAATGGACTAAGGTTGAGATTAGGGGAAGGCTAGAAAAGGTTAACTTTCTCCCCTCCTCCTATGCCTACAGGCATTCTCTATGACTTGGAGCTTCTTAAACTTTTTCCATTCTGGACTCCTTTTCAAAGTTCAAGTAGTCGGTTGGCATTGTGTGGTTTGAGGGCATGTAGTGCATAGTGCACATACTTTGTGTTAAGAACCAAGGCTGCAGTGAAGTTGTGTGATGCAACATGGGCAAGCACAGCTAGAAACACCTCAGATTCATTGTATGTTTGATTTTTAATTAATTTTTGGCTGTTGTGCATTCAGAAATCTTTTAATATTGCCAAATTTTTCTTGATTCCATATGTGGTTGTGACCCAAAGTTTAAGAAGTGCTGCCTATGTGACTTCCCTAATTCCTGGTTTTTGTTTGTTTGTTTTTTTAAATATCAAATGATGACCAAGCATAAATGTTATGTGATCTGTGTTTATTCTTAATTGCATACATGGTACTGCAGCTGGTACTATTTTCATCCCTATTTTATATTTGAAGAAACAGAGGTAAATTGAGGTTAAGTGACTTGCCCAGGGTCACACAGCTAGTAAGTGTCTGAGATTACATTGAACTCAGATCTTCCTGACTTCGGGCCTATCTACTGCACAATCTAGCTTACTGAGGAGTAGATTCATTCAATGGGAGGAGAAAGGAATAAGGCATAATCTGGGAAGAAAGGAATATGCCCCCAAATTCTAAAGGTGGGGACCAGAGAAAGAAGGATGTACAATTCTCCCTTTTGCTTACATTTTCCACCTTCAACTTCCAAATTTTGCCAGTCAAGGACACCTGCCGGTTACATCTACATGTTATCTCCCTTGGTAGAATGTAAGAGTACACTGATTTTCAGAAAGGATCTTTCAAACTGCAGACTCATGAATTTAATAACAATTCTTGGTAAAATTTTAAGATGGAATATTTAAAGGATTTTTGTGAGCTTCAAGACATACCTAATATGTTGAATGATAGAATTGAAATGACAAGTTGGGATGAAGGCTCATGTTTAATAAGATGGAATTTAATAGAAATAAATGCAAAGTCCTGCACGTGGGTTAAAAAAACCTTATTTTTATGGTATAAGATAGTGGTGACATGGCTACAAAGCAGTTTCTATTTTTGTGAACTGCAAATTCAACAGGGGCCAGCATTGTGAAGTGGCCGCCACTTAGGATACTTATTAAAATATTGTGTTGAGTTCTGAGAATCACATTGTAGTTAAGGTCACTGACAGATTAGAACATGTTTATAGTTGAGGGAATCAGTATTACATAGTATGTTAAGGAGACTCAACAACACACACACACACACACAGAATCAGTTGATGTGGGTATCTTTAACCTGGAAAAATGATGATATGGGACATGATTTAATTCAATAAACATTTGTTAAGAACCTACTAAGTACAATGCATCGTAGCCATTTCTGGAGAAGATACAAGGTTAGATGTGATATGGTCCCTGTTTTCATGGAATTTATGATCTAACAATATAATCTAATAATAGGCTGGACCCAAATGCACATAAGTATTTTTTGTTGTTCAGTCACTGCCATTTCCTTCTCTGATGTATCCCCATTTTATAGAAGAGAAACTGAGGCAAATAGGGATTAAGTGACTTGCCCAAGTAAGTGTCTGAGGCTGGATATGAACTCAGACCTTCCTGACTCCAGGCCTGGTGATCTATCTACTGCATCACCTAACTGTATAAGAATCGTCAAAGAAGTATACACATTATATGCGTCAGAGAAGTGTAAAGGAAGGATTGAGGTTTATATATACCCAGGTGCTAGTTTAATAAGGAATTATGACTCCCATTCTACAACTGATAGTCTAATAAATTAAAGTGCGGAAGGAGAGAAAGCCCTCATGGGTTTCCTGGGGAGGAGGAATGTTCTGGACTTGGCCTTACTCTGTTCAATCGCCTGATGGTATAGGCTCAATATTGGAGCAAAAATGAACATCTCAGAGGTTGTTTGATAGTTAACAAAAAGAGATTTATTCAACCTTGGTGAGAGATGGATGTTCAGCAAGGATAGCTACTGGGGATATCAGCAGAGAGGGACTCTCTTACTTAAGTGACCTCCTGTAATCTCCCAGTCAAACATCAGAGATTCCACGTACTCAGGTGACCAGGAAGTGATGTTAACAACCCGAACCTTTAGTCTCTTGAACCAACCAAGGCTTGAGGATATAGTCTCAGTATCTTTTAAGGAAGAATTATCTTAGAGTTACAATTGCTTAGGGTTGCAATATTGCTCCCCCCATAAGGAATAATGCTACCAACACTGAATGAGATACCAGAAAAGAGAGCATTTTTTTTGTCCCAAGAAATTTAAATGAAAAGACATTCTTACATTTTTGCTACTGGAGAGAAGAAGTTGCTGTAGCCAGCTTACTCCTCAGCTCTCCCTCCCCGCCAATTCTAACCTCTACACTACTTCCTCCATAATGCAACTCTTCTTTGGCTATCTTTTTCATACATTCATTAGAAGCCTAGCTTTGTCCTGCAGATTAATCATTCTTCACTTTGCCAGTTTTACTTGGAAACAAATACAACTTAATAGCCCTATTGAAAATTCAAAATGACTCTACAGATATTGCAAATAGCAATAAGTGTTCCAGTTTGCATAATGAGCAACAAAATTGAAACCACTTTAAACAGGTTGAACTCTGGTCTTTGTGCTTTATATCAAAGAAGGGTTACAGTTGATTTGCATCCTTTTATGTAATCCTTGGATATGTGGGTTTGTGAGTTTACTTTGAGGGCATATTTTATGAGGAGAACATAATAGGTAGTTAATAATTAGTTTCAGTTTATGAGGGGGCTAGATTGAATGAATCTGGAGGACACTCCTACTACCATTAGCTTTCTCTGATTCTGACTCTTCCCTCTGGATGTAGGTTACTTACTTTTGGAAGGCAGTTCCCAATCTGACACCCCCAAATTCCTCCTGGAAATACTTTAGGTGTGTGTCAGGCCTGTCAAAAGATAAGAATCGCCCATGTGGGACATTGGCAGCTGAGGACTGTGATAGATTATTAGGTTTCAGTTCTGTTCATAGGAGTGCACTCATCATCTAATTATCTCAGAACTGCTATACTTTAACCTGGGCAGTCTTGTACGTGTCTTGTTACTGGGGCTCCACTGATCTCTGCACACAGTAAGTGCTTAATAAGTGTTTATTAACCAGATGAATGAATATGCAATTTTTGATCTACATTTTGAGCCAGCCATCTGTGTAAATTGCTCTCTGCAGCATGACTCCCATATATTTTTTTGCTTCATAGATTCTGTATTTGATCTGTACCTCCACTATTAAGTCCTACTTTCCAGCGACTTTCTCTTTTCCTAAGCATTTTCAATTGGTAATCTTTACTGAGTAAATTTCACAGATAAAAGGTACTTTAAATATTAGTTACAATTTGAATTCATTTTGTGGGTAGGCTCTAAACCAGGGATTTTAAACTTTTTTTTTGTCATGGACTTTTTTTGCAGCCTGGTGAGCCTATAAAACCCTTCTCAGAATAGTTTTTAAATGCATAAAAATATATTATTTCAAAGGAGATTAAGGTGTCTAAGGCTGGATTTAAGTCTTCCTGGTTCCAGGTCCAGGGTTCCATCTACAACTAACTACCTCTTTACATCAAGTAATTTTGATGACTGTTCAAATATTCCAGTGACCACAAGAGGCAACTTTAAGCACTCTATTGAGGAAGAGTTGGAAGGGAAGTGTGTGAAGGCAGAGGGGTTATCGCCATGTAACTGATTAGCCTATCAATTCTGCTTCCAGAAAGTGGTGGCGGTATACCTTCCTTCTTCATCATGGATGTATCTATATCTTTTGCTGCATTATCAGCTAGAGCTGTCTTATGTTCTTTACTGAAGTAGGAAACTGTTCTGGCACCTCAAACTGGATTTGGAGTCAATTGGCTCTGATACCACCAATGTGACATTAGGAAAATCAGTTAATCTCTCTTGGTTCCAGTTTCCTCATCTGTAACATGAAGAAGTTGGACTTATTGTCCCTTCCAAATACAAGTCCCATGAACTTATGGTCCAGTAGTATTAATTTCAATTTTCATTAACTAGGCTTCTTTTTACAATGGCTTATAATCTGCAATTAATTATTCAGTTAATAATTTTGTTAATTTGGGATTGATATCTAAAAGATTCTAATACAGTGAGTGCTAACATACATGTTATTGGGTAGACTATAATGGGCAATGTGTTATAGTAGGTAAAAGGTTATACTTGAAGTCAGGAAGACTTGAGTTCAAATCCAGTCTATTTGTGTGACTCTGGGAAAGTCATTTATTCTCTTTGATCTTTAGATATGATACCTCATTTGTAAAAAATGAGAAGAGAGGAGTGGTTTGGACTTGTGACATCTAAGGTCTTTTCTAACTAGCTTTAAATCTATTACCCCCTTCACACCAAAATAATGGCAGTTGTCATTCCTATATCACCTTGAAAGGCTGGTTTTAAAAAAAATTGCTTTTCACAGAGACTTCAAGCTGAGGTGTATCACCAGGAAGACTAAAGGATGAGGGATGAAAGAATGAATGGATGAATGAAAAAGAATTTATTATGTGCTAAGCATTGTGCTAAGTGGTGATGCATTTTTCAATTACAGGAACTCTTGAAGACAGAAGGTTTGTGAGGAGGGACATAGGTAGTGGGAGCCACACACCATTATATTCAGAGATCTTTGAAATAGTGAATTAAGAAGCATTGTTATACATCATCTCCACTCTCAAGGTTAGACTTCACATTCAATGTGACATAATTGAAGGAGAAAGAGGAATTCATAAAGGGAATGATGAGCAAGAGAAAGCCGAGGAGACAGACATGCCAGATGGAGAAAGGTATTCTGGTCCATGAGAATAAGAGCCATATGGCATTGTTTTTTGTTGTTGATTTCACTCTCTTAACCGCACCATGTTTGCAAAGTTTGAATCTGCACATGTAGATATCATTGTCCTTCCTTCCATAATCAAAAACAATGCTCCCGATAGTGGTTGCTATCTGTGTACTATGGTGAGGTTGTAAAGACTGATATGTAGGCAGTATGTCTTTCTCACTCAGGCTAGAGTAGTACAGGAGTCACAATTTGTAGAGTCTGCTACTGTTCATTTTTTTTTAACTCTTATCTTTGTGTCTTTCTTTCCTTTTGCTCCAAAAGAACTACCCCAGTTAGACTGTCATCCATCGACAGCATTTAATGAGTCTACTGTGTGCAGAGATCTGTGCTAGAAATTCTGGGTAGAAGCAAAGGAAACACCCAGGACATGCCCTTAAATTGCTGTCTGCCTCTGGGGCTCCCCCATTTTCCATTATTGTGCTGCATTATTTGAAGCTGTGCTTCAGTGCACCATTACAGTTTTCCTTTTGTCTACTCAATTTATTTGTTCAATAAATATCAAGTGCTTACTAATGTGTAGTATACTATCTTCCTCATTTCAGCTTGCCATGAAGGAATTGTTTGAATATCTGATGTCATATATTATGTGCACAACAAGTAGTTTGTGAAATTTAAATAATTTCTCCCCCATCACACCCACCCAAAGAAGATACATAGAATCATGTAGGTTTATAGTCTTTGATTAAAAAAAAAACAATAGCTGGATGCAGTGAGGCATAATGGATAGTAAGAAGATAATCAGTAAAATTTCCTAGACGTGGAATCATGTGTGAGATTCACAGAACTTCAGTTTATTCATCTGTAAAATTAGGATAATAAGAGCTGGAATGTCTATCTGAGAGGTAATGGATGTAAAAATACTTTTAAAAAATCATATATATTTAAAAAAAACACATTCAAACTCATATATGTTAATGTAATTATTGTTACTATTAGCAAGTTACAAATAGTTGATTCTCCAGCCTTATTTTTGGAGGTTGTAGAAGACACAACTAGATGGTGCAGTGAGAAAAGTGCTGAACCTGGAGTCAGAAAGACCTGAATTCAAATCTAGTCTCAGGTACTTACTAGTTATATGACCCTGGGAAAGTCACTTAATCTTTATCTACCTTATTTTCTTAATTTATAAAATGGACTAATAATAGCATCTATCTCTCAGGGTTTTTTATGAGGATAAAATGAAGACAAAATTTGTAAAGTTTTTTGTGAATTGTAAGTGCTATATAAATCCTAGCTATTACTATTATAATCATCATCATCATCAGTAGTAGTAGTAGCAATAGTAGTACTAGTACTAGTATAAACCTCTGGAGGAAAGCACTTTATGTTTATGCAGAGCAAGAGTGGGAGAATTTGGGCTGTTATTCACCCTCAAATAAAAATGAGTGGAAAATTTTCCATACAACTTTAGAAAGTGCATTATCATTCTCTGAAATGCTCAGCAGGAAAAATAGATGGCAACTTAATAATGCAATTCCCAATTTTGTTAATAATAATAATAATGGCCATAAACATGTCACTTTATTAATTTTAAAAATGTTTATTAATCATCTACTATGTAGCAGTATTTAAAATATTCATAACTGTCTATCTTGTATGATTCTTGTCCATGTCCTCCTACCAATTTTTCACAGGGGCCCTAATATAACACAAAAATAACCATGGCAGCAAATATATGTATACATAGAAATATATATTTATCATATAAAAGTATATAAAAGAGGTGTAAACAAATTGTTGCATGAAGTATGAGAAGTTCATAATGATGAATCATATACTGATCTGGCGGGACTGGAGAATGAAGAGAAACGCCATGGTGGATTTCTTTTTTAAGCAATTGGGGTTAAGTAACTTGCCCAAGGTTACACGGCCAGTTTTTTTGTGTGGGTGTTAAGTATCTGAGGCTGGAACCAATCCCAGGCCCTCCAACTCCAGGGCCAGTGTTCTTACTCACTGTGCCACCTAGCCACCCCTCCATGGTGGATTGATAATATCCAAATTGTACTTTAAAAGATTTAACAAACTATACAAAGATTTACTCTGATGTCTCATTGATGTATGGAGATGACCTTGAATTCTTGAAGATTATGTCAGTAGATTCTGTGCCATGCTAGAAAGATTCTGAGTATGATTCTGACAATAGAACATGTCTGTTTTCTGAGGACCAGTATATGAAGAAGTATATCACCAATTGGTGATTCTTTGACCCTAGCAATGTATGAAACAAAAAAATTTACGAAATGACTTTGAGTCCTATGCAAGCTTCTTTGGTTTATGTAGTGATATTGGCAAAATAGAAGAAAAGGAGACAATGGTGCTAAGAATCACAGTTTTTATACTGTATAAAATTTAGCTGTATATATCTGAGATCCTAGTCCTCTCATATACATTTTGACATTTTGACTTTAAATGAAATCTGAAGAAGGAAGTTTTCCTCTAAATGGAAGGAAGGCTCACTGTGCTCCTTGGAGAGGCATAAGTTGAACTGGTTTTCTCATGACCCCAAAGGCAACAAGCAATAGTATTTCATGGGGGTATTTGATCAAGTCATATTACATTAATGAGTGTAAGTATGTGTAACAAGAGCATTAATAAAATATTTCCTGCTTATGTACCAGTACTGATTACAGAGAATGAAGACAGAGAAAATGTCTGTTACACCCTCCAAATTAAAACAACACACACTTTGATATTCATACATCAGTATTTGGGTGGGAATAGGTGTGGATGGCAAGAAATATTAGAAAGCATAGTTCAAGAAAGGGAATAAAAGAGATCAAGGCTTGTAGACTACAAAGGAATCTCATGTCCTTGCTAGAGTAAATACTTTCTTCGAGAAAATAATTGGTAGCGTCTGGACATTGTGATCAACAAATAACATAACAAGATAAATTAGAATACATTTTAATAGACAAGAAAAGACTTATTATTGATGTGTAGTCTATAAATGTTTGACCTCTGTCACTCCCTTTCCATGAATCATGCTTTCCAATAAGCCTGGGTAATTCAGACTATAAACTTGTCAGAGAATATACCAGAATTAAGTAAATTAAGTAAAGAAAGAATGAGAAAAATAGATATCATGACATTTAACTAACTAAATCCTGAATTATTTAAATAAATAAGTAAGAATGTTGATGGTTTTCAGTCATGTTCAACTCATCATGATCCCGTTTGGGGTCTTCTTGGCAAAGATACTGGAATGGTTTGCTATTTCCTTCCTCAGTTCATTTTATAGATGAGAAAACTGAGGCAAACAGGGTTAAGTGACCTGCCCAGGGTCATATAGTTAATGTGTTTAAGGCCAGATTTAAGCTCAGGTCTTTGTAACACCAGACCTGGAACTCTATCTACTGTGCCACCTAGCTGCCCTAAGTAAAAATGAGTAATGGACAATCGATGTAAGATTAATACCAATTATAATAACTTTATATAAACATTTAGTTGATTTTAACATTTTCCATACAAAGAAGACCAAAAGAACCCAGAAAATACCTTTCTAAGCAGACATGAATTACTTGCCTTATGGAGAAGAAGAATCTTACAAAGAATGATGATGATGATGGGTTATTATTTGTAGCATTGTATCATAAAACATAGAGAAGCAATGGAGAACTAAACCAATTTTAATTTGGACCCTAACAGTGTAACCTTGGATATCTTTACAGGAAATACACAAATGGAACTGCAGAGAATGAAGATGTAAAAAGGAGTTGAATTGCATCAAATATTTGTGCTGCTGGCAATATAGTTTTGAAGGCATTGGGAGATCAGCTCACAAAGTATCTGAAGTAGCTTTGCATAGAGAAGGCACCAGAATTTAGAGGTATAGGGAAAGACTTCTTGTAAAAGATGTGTGAACTTAAAGGAAGTCAGGGAAGATTCTTTGAATGGTATAACAGAAATAATCCTTCCTGACCCTCTGTTCGTAAACATGAGGTAATGCACAAAATAGGGAGATGCAGACCTGCCAAAGATGTTTGCCAGTGTGATGGAGAGCCAATGTAGAGTTCAAATTGAAAAGAGATTCCCTGAGGATGGCGTGGCTATACAGGTATTCCTCTTTGACTATGTTATGGAAATGCTTGTTTTATTTCTTATGTTCAGAATATAACAAATAATAAAAGAAGAAATGACATAGTATTTGTATCAAGTTCCAGAACATTATAAAACTTTTGGGGAGAGATCTGTAACCTCTGAAAAGAATTTGACTTCATCTTTTATATAGGAAAAGTCAAGGGGATGAAGAATGATTATTGCCCAGATTATGACATGTAGTATGACAACCTATTGAGCTTGTCCATCAGTATGTGTATCGGGAACAGAAAGTACAAATCAGAAGAGAGCTGGGCCCAGAATTGAAGGAGAGCATGTTGTATTGCCTTCAGGAAATTGCAAAGCTCCTTTTGTGACCTCATGCTACTCTTGAAAACAAAGGTCCATCTTCTAAATACCGACATCCTACTATTTTTGTTGTCTGGATGGAGGAACAGAAATGCAATAATCTCTGAAGAATAGAAAATAAATTTCACACAGAAAGCAATGGAGAAGAGGATGGTGTTGTGAATAGTCTCTTATAAGAAAAACAGAAGGAAAAGATATCATTAAGGAAATGTATAGTAAGAGAAGATGGGCTGGTCACAGGTTAGAGGACTGGGATAAGAGGTGGACAGCCAGAGTACTCCATTGTTACTCTCACTGTGTCAGCAGAAAATGAGAAAGATCTCCAATGCTTGGCACAGTGCCTGGCACATAATAAGCATTTAATAAGTGTTAATTGATTGATTGAGCATCTTTGATTGACCTCTTTTGTTGATTTTATGGGAGAATATGAACAAGAGTCATACCTAATGGGCAAACACGGAAGAATTGTTATCTATACCATTGTAGGGAACCTTCAAATGATGAATTCAAAGATCCATTTGAGGACTGAAGAATGAAAGGATGAAGACTGAATATTTAACAGGTAAAATGGGGGAAAACCATGCAGTCAGAAATTTAGTAAGCAGCATGAGTAAAGACATAGGGACAAGAAAGCATAGAGTGTGGATAAGTAATGGCATCTAGAAAAAGTC
>NW_027187289.1:4744800-4785042 GCF_028583685.1 Petaurus breviceps papuanus
CAGGAGGACTAGCACTTCTGGTGTGAGGGCTTGCCAAGCCCTTTTCAAGGCTGCTTTCCCAGGCTAACCCAGATTGAGGGTAACTGACAGACCTCAAACCTGTTGGTGAGTTAAGGGCATGTCTACCTCAAGCATGTGAAGTAGAATGGTGGAATGGTGGATAAGAACAATTTGTTCCAATTGCCATGAAGGCAGCTGAAACAAGCATTGCTGAAAACTTGGAGCTTGGCCAGGCATTGAAGACATCAAGGCCATCCACTGTATCCCAGACCATTGCCAGTCATTTTGACTTTTGTCCTGCCACTTTGATGACTTAGTAAAAGAGAGTGAGGCTGATGACTTTGTGCAATTCTGCTTCATGCAAATCCAATTCATACACAGACAAGGCTTCCCTCATGATATTATCAGTCAGTCCTCTTTGAAAACAAAGGACAAACAATAGCATATAAGTACACATAAACTATGTATATTCATATATATGTACATACACATATTATGCACACTTATAATTCCCATTTAGTTATAGATCTACTTTCTGCTCATATTTTGTTCAGCTTCTTAACTTCTTTTTCATTTTTTTCTATTAGATTTGTTTAGCTCTACAAGAGGCATGTGGAAATCCCAAGCAATTGTTATTTTTCTGCATAGTTCTCCCTAAGTTTTTCTTGGCTTTTCCTTCATGTAATTAAATGATGTACCATTTGGTACATATATATTTAAGATATTATTTCATCATGAAAATTTAAAATATATTGTAGTTTCTAGTTTATTTCATTTAGTCATGTGTTTTAACTTTTGTCATAGTTGTGATTGTTCTTTACCCCTACTTTTTAAAATTTGACTGAGGCATAATAAATCCTATTTCATTTAACTTGGTATACCATTTAATATTTTAGGTACATTTCTTATAGTCAACAAATTGTAGCCATTCTCCTTTTTATGGGTGAGTTCATTCTATTCACATTTACAATTATAATTGCTAGTCCCCTCCTCCCCCCACATTATAGTCTATTACAATAAAAAAATAGTACATTTATTATTAGTTATCTATATGGAATAGTCTGATCCAATCCTCTCCTTTCCATTTCTTCTCTAGTTTACTGGGTCTTATACTTTTTTGTGCTTCCCTTTCCTTCCCAATCCCATTTTATTTTTTAATGCTCCAGAGTTTAAATTTGTTTTGCTTATTGCAATTCTTTACTCAACTCTACCCTTTTAAAAAGCCTAAATTATTCTTCTTCCTGTTTTGGTCCAGCTTCCTATTAATTGTATTTCTGTAGTATTCTCTCCCTACTCTCTACTCTTAAACTTTTCTTCCTTGGCTCAGACAAGAATGAGGCTCATGAGATTGCCCGTTCCCTTAATTCTCTACATTTGTATAATCTTCACTTGTAGCAGCCCAATTACACAGAATAATAAGTGTCTTTCTCTTCCTTCCTATCTGCCCCTTAGGTCTCTATTTTTCCCTCTCTCTCTTATTTTTAAACACCCTGGACTTCAATTTATCTTTCTTTGTTCTCTTCCCTCAAAGCTCTGAGGTTGATGATGTTCTAGGAACAATAGGTGGTCTTTCTTGTTTTGTCTTAGACATTTCCCCCCTATATGTGTAAGAAAATTACCTTCCTGTAGATCTTCTTTTCTTTCATCTCCTTTCTTCATTGATCTTTTGTTTAATTTGGTGAAGTTTCTTATTGCTCATGAAGTGATTTTTAAGTAAGCTGGGTTTGACTGGGATGTCTTATGTTGCTTTATTTATTGGAAGTCTAATCTCTGATTTTCCAGAACACTTAAAGTAAAAACAAAAGCTAACATTGATACAGGATGTTCCAAAAGTCTTACTGAAATTCGTAACATAAAGCTGCACTAAGACTTTTGGGAGACTCTATGTAATACTTTAAGGTTTATGAAGCACTTTATACATGTATATGTGTGTTTGCATATATAAATATACACATATTATTATAATAATCATTTTAAGTAATGATGAGGCTATTATGCATTTCTATGCAAACAGGAACATATCTCTCTCAGAAGCATTTGCAGATGAACTCAAGTAACATAGATTTGAATAAGTGGTTTACATTCTGTTGTTAATGTACAATGAGACTACTGTTGCAACCTGAAAAGTTTGTCCACAGCCAATCAGTTCTCCTGTCTGATGTTGATGTTAATTGAAGACTGAAGGACTGGATTTAGTCTTGGAGAGTTAACAACCATGGCTGTGCCCCCATTCAAGGTTTTCTCCTGGGAACACCAGAACTTGCCTAATGTCTAGGTCTCTTCTAAGAAGGAAGAAGGAAAAAGTCCTTCAGTCCCCCATAAAAGCACTTAGATTAACAAGACTTTGAATAGAGGACCAATTTTAATTAATTTAATGAAAATACAAAGCTTTCAAACCTGACCTATTAAAAGTCAAAGCAACTTCTCTTTTCTCTCTGGACTTTTGTCTTTTCCAGGAACTAATACTGGTGTCCACACCTATAGTACTACCCTGGATGGGTCCCCTTGTGAAGAAAGAAATTCTGGTTCTTAGATGGACAAGCAGCCTATGTTACCACAAGCAGTCTATGGTAAGTCACAAATTCCTTTGGAATCTACAACATGCACATGGTTCAGTGTTTGAATCCTTTTTGTATTCCCCCCAAATTTTGAGATAGATCTGGATTGATCCTCTGTGTATTGGTTAATACAGGAAATACTAGGTATGCCTAGAGGAGGCATGTAGAATGAGCTACCCTCACCAGAGAAGAGAGTTGACTTTTAAGCATTTAGGCAATAGTTATCTATAGTTGAATAATGGTTGAGGGCTTGGATTGTTCAGAAGTTGTGGGATAAATGTGCCTTATTTTGGAACAAAAAGAATATAGATAGTGTCAAATAAGCTAGACAATATAGAATATTTGGAAGACCATTTGATTTAAAGTTAGAATACCTGACTTTGAATCCCAGATCTATATTTACTACCGGGGTGACTTGGGTCTCAATTTTCTTATCTATGATATGGGGTTTTGGGTTAGATGGCCTATAAGAAGATTCCTTCCACCTGTAACTCTAAGATCTCATGATCTTATGGTTTCTTCCATCTATTAATCCTATCCTCTATGAGAAATATTCAGAAAGTAGAGGGATCTAAATACCATTCTGCTTTCTCACTGCATCCCAAAGTGAGTAGACAGATAGACAGACAACTCCACAGACATGTAACAGATATGAGAAGGGGCATTGGTTTGAAGAGATGAAAGGAGGGTACGGGAAGGTCATTTCTTAACCTAACTACTCTTGACTTCCCTCTCCTCTGTCCTCCCTAGCTCATCCTACAAACCCACTCTCCTTGCCAGGGCAATATGGGCAAGGTCATGCATGCCTAGTTTCTAGGGTTTACTTTATCTAACTCAGCTCATTGAAGTTCAGAATGAAATTGTTTTCTTTAGTAACGGGTTTTGATTTTCAGTTTGTGTAAATGTAATCACATTGGATGGCCTTTTGACTCAAGCCTTGCAACAGTTTCTTATCTGTTTATAATATCTTGTCAGGGGTAAGATTCAATCTCTACCTGAAATTCCATGGAAGAATTTCTGCTTTGCTGGGTTGAGAAGCAATTGTTTTCACACCCATTATTTCCAGCTTAATTTAAAATGTTTGTCATGGAAGGAAATGGCTTTTGCTTGTGCTGGGTAGAATTTTTCTTATCACAGCTTCAGAGAGGAAATATAAAGATCTGAGACTATTTCTTGAGAGTGAATATTCTGACATGGATAGACAGTTATATCTCTCCCACCCCCATGCTGAAAGCTAAATAGAAAATAAATTTTTGATAACTAATAGGAAACTGAACTGTCTTTAGAAAGCCTTTTCAGCATATAGATTTGTTTTTCTTTACCTTCAATGTAAAAGTCCTTCCTAAGTCTCCTTTGGTTGCTTCCACAATTGCATGTCTGATCTTTTATGCACAAATCTCTCCCTGAAATACCCCTGCAATTTCAACACTCTCTGGAGCTTTTACTGTCCATATCCTATGCAAAGGTCTAATGGAGGAGAAGGAATAAATATTATTGCAATCATTACAGAGACACTTTGATTTTAAGCGGTGTAATATAGGATTTCTATAGATACACAAGTGTATCAAACTGTATTTTTTATGGTCACATATAAACTGGGCTGTAATAGCATATCAATAAACTTCAATTACACTCAAGAAAATACTAAAAGTGAAGCTCGAGTGACGCTCAATAAAGTCAGTGGGCACATTAGAGTTATATGGAGCCATGACATCCATCTGGTATTTTTCTGTGACTTCTAGTCAATTACTACATTTCATCATGTGTAATCCTCTTTTATCTTCAGTTCCTGCTGGTACGGTAATTCTCACTCTGCTACATCTGTGGCTTTACTGTGAATTTTTATCACCTACGAGTAAGTGGATTTTTTCCCCTCCTTTTTGCTGTTGTTGAACTGTTATCAGCTGAAAAAAAAAAGATTTAATTGCAAAGAGATACAAAACATGGATTCAAGGGCTATGTGGTCAACATGTAAAATACTGGCTGCATATAAAAATGAAATGATGGGTTTGAAAAGGGCTCTGTTTCTATCAAAATAGGAATTTGATAGCTGTGTTGGAACTGGAGTTTGCTATGATTTTTAAAACAAAGCCCCACCATGACTCCTGCTTACGGGTGTCAGCAACGACTTTTTAGGGAGTGGGTTTAGATACATATTCTACTACAAAAGAACAGCAATATTTTGGAAAGTATAATGTATTTTATTTATCATGAATGTTAAGTTCAAAGCATTTATAGGGTTCCTGTTTTTTTTAGAGAAGTTTATTTGAAAAGAATGAAATAATTAGGACAGGATTTGCAGAGTTAAGTCCCAGGCAAAATTTTAAGGTAAATTAAATTTGTCTTCAGCTTTCTGAATTTGTTGCCATCCTCTCCTTCTCCATGTACTTAACATGGTCATTCTCCTCCATGCCCTTCCACCCCTCCCCTTCCCCCCCCCCCCTTGAGAATCTTTCTTGAGGCAGCTAGGTGGCGCAGTGAATAGAGCACCTGCCCTGGAGTCAGGAGGACCTGAATTCAAATTCCACCTCAGACATTTGACACTAGGTGTGTGAACTTGGTCAAGTCACTTGACCCCAATTGCCTTACTCCCTCCCCCCCCCACAAAGAACCTCTCTTAAATTCTGAATTATACTGAGGTCTGAATAATAATAGCTAGCATTTATATAGTGCTTTAAGATTTGCAAAATGCTTTACAAATTTTAACTTATTTTGTCTTCATAACAAAACTAGGAGGTAGGTGCTATTACCTCCATTTTAAAGATGAGGAAACTGATGCAGATCCAGTTGAGTGACTTGTCCAAGGTCATACAGTTAGTTGGTATTTGGGGCTGGATTTGAACTCAGTTCTTACTGACTCCAGGTCATCAGAGATTAAAGTCTTAAACTACAAAGATGAAAATCTGTTGATAGATATCATAATCTGTTAAGGGATAATTTTCTTAGGTAGGAGAATTAAGTACCTTCCTAGTGCCCTGGATTAGTGAGTAGCTGGAACTCAGGCTGGATAAGCTTTTAGTTTAGGTTTGGTGTTAGAACAAAATGAGACACTCTTGGGGTCATTCAACAGTTAATGAAAGGACATTTACTTAGTATAACATAGAAAGCATGTTTAACAAGGATGCTACAGCACTTACCTTGGTTAGGCACAGCCCCCCCCACCTCCTTTTAGAAATGTATCTTATTAGCAAGGAAGAGGTATTGCTCTTAGTCCAGCTTGGGGACATCTGGCAAGTCTAAAGGGCCATGACTTCACATGGGTGGGTATTTTTATTCCCTTAGGTGACCAGTGAACCTCATCAATATGGCTAGAGGCTACCAGGAAGCTGCATCAAGGAAGGTGAAGCAGGAGCCCAGCCCAGTAGGTCAATCAATTCCTAGGGCAGTTTTGTCCTCTTTATGGTAAAAACTAGCCTGACCCATGTGGCTGAGCTGGGGAGCTAGGTGGTGCAGTGGATAGAGTGCCATGTCTAAAGTCAGGAAGACTGATCTTCCTGAGTTCAAATAGGACCTCATACACTTATTAGCTGTGTGACCCTGGGCAGGTCATTTAGCCTTGTTTGCTTCAGTTTCCTCATCTGTAAAATGAGCTGGAGAAGGAAATGCAAA
Organism: Petaurus breviceps papuanus; assembly: GCF_028583685.1. Classification (NCBI taxonomy): domain Eukaryota; kingdom Metazoa; phylum Chordata; class Mammalia; order Diprotodontia; family Petauridae; genus Petaurus; species Petaurus breviceps. Next base: position 4,750,968 of record NW_027187289.1, read on the forward strand.
ACACTCCAATATCTTTGCCACGAAAACCCCTAAAATGAATCATGAAAAGTTAGTCACAGCTGGAAACAACTGAACAAAAGCAAAGTGACTGAGAAAGAGGGAATCGTGGTAAACAGTGGTCCTATCACACCTGGGAATCATACCGCAAAAGTAGTTAATTACTGTACCTACAAATAATGTTCACTTCATGGAATGGAATGCCCAGGGGCCATGACACTATGTCTTATTTTATTACTAAGACATTTCCTGTAGCTAAGGCTAGTCTTGGAGGGGGGAAAGGAAATAAGTAAAAAATTGCTCAAGGATGCATTCATTGGAGTCTTAAGCTTCCAGGTGGAGGGGAGAACACTGATTACATTCTTTGGAACTATAAGTTTGGAACAAAGTTTTAAGTGTATATTGCTGACAGTTCTTAATGTGCTTCTTTGAGCCTAGCCCTATCTCAAGATAGGGCACTTTCTGGGCCAATAGACTGCAGAACTGAGGGAGATCCTTAGAAGTGAGAGAATATAATGGGGATTCCCTAGCTCTTATAGCTTCCAGATTGGCCTTGCTCATGATGTAGCTTATGGTTGAAGGACCTAAAATGTAGATCTGTATATCTTACCGCACTTGTCTGGAGTTCAGACTGTCATGATTGAAGAGAAGGAATTTCACTGACCACGCTGTCTAAGCATCTTTTTAGAGAATAGGTCCTTTCGGTATATGGTAGATAGTATTCTGGACTCATCAAACAATGCTGAACATTTATTTTGCAACACATTAAAGTTGTATGATTTCACTAGTCATGTCATAAAGCAGAGATTAAGATCTGAGAGGATACTCAGAAATCTTGTAGCTCCTCATTTTACACTTCAGGGAAATTGAGGTCCATCACATAACATCAGAACTAAGATATGAACTTATATTACCTCTATTCATGTAGATAGCTTCTTTTAACTTAGTAGATGGTCTTTAAGAGTTTATTTGGTAAAAAAAATTCATTGCCCTTTGATAACCTGGTAATAAATCTCTTGGGATAACATACATTCAAATCCATCACCTGTTCTGGTCATGTAGTCTTGCTAGGGTGGCAGTACCTGATATTACCATGAATATTCAATAACATAGAATCAGAGCCATACCACTATGAGGACCATTAACTTTATTAAAAAGAAGCAGAGAATGGGATGGAATAGGATAGGAATGAGAAATGAAAGGGAAGCAGTGGCCTATATTGTAGTTGTAGGTAACAGAATTAGAGAAAAACAAGCTTAGAGTTTCCTTTTAAGCCCTTAATTTAGGCAATTCAACTATGGTTGAATAATGGCTAGGCACCTGAATTGTGCAGAGACTAGGGTAAAATGTGCCTTACTTGGAACAAAAAGAACACAGTATCAAATAAGCCAATTTGTATATGAGATCAAAGTTATATGGCTCCCATCTGTTTTAGGGGTTCCCAAGCTTAACCTGAGTAGTTAGTTTGGATATTTCCTCTTCCAGCACCTACTATCAATCTAGTCTGTCTCTAGTCATGCTCTATTTTACACTTTTCACTTTTTGCCCCACTGTGTGTTCCACTCTGACCCTCCCACCACTTCTCCTCTGGAGGTATAATCAAATCAATACCACCATTATTATTGGAAAAATGTCTATCAATCTAGTGCCCTATGGCTCCACTCACTGTATAATGATGTTCCAAACAAAAATCTACCATTAGAATGCAAGATCCTTGAGGGTAGGGAATGTTTTCACCTTATACTTGTATCTCTAGTTATTGGTATAAGATTTGGCATGTAATAAGACCTCCCTCTATCCCTCCTTTTGTCTCTCTCTTCTTCCCTTCCTTCCTTGCTTCCTTCCTTCACTTCTGTCTTTCCTTCCATTAGTAGCTTTCTAAGAAGTAGGGTATTCCTTCTTGCTGAAGCTCAATTAAGAGCATAATTCAACAGAAAGAGATGAATTGAGATCATCATCTGAATGTTAATTTCTAAGTGGTCTAGTTGTTGCACAGAGACCCATAGGATGAAATTTTATTCTGTTCAGAGAATAAAAGGGGGTAAAAAAAATAAAAGCAGCGTTGGATTGGGTTCTTGAAATATTCTAGTCCTTTCTTGAGGCATTGGGGGACATTGAAAGGTAGGGTTTTTTGAAAAATCAATTTAGAATCTGTCCACTAAAATAAATCATTTAAATTCTAATCTCAATATCTGACTTCCTCAGGAATAGTGAAAATCAAAGGTATTATCCTGTTTCTCTCATATCCTGACTTCTATCATTTTATGTTTTATGACTCAGGGCCCTCAGGGTGATAACCAGAGAAGGATAGACTAGAGGAATGGGAGGTAGGCCAGAGTCTCAGAGTCCCTAGGAATCTTAATGTGTCATTGAATACAGATGCTTGATTTGAAGCCACTGTTATTTCCAGCATAGCCTTGTGAGCTGATAGGTTCTTGATTATTCTCTAAAATGAAGGGCTAGAGTGAGGGGACTTTGGAGAAAAGGATTAAACATTCCAAGTGATGACAGTCATTTCTTTTGCTTTTTTTGGATCATTTGTCTTTTAACAGCTTTTTTTCTTTTTGCAAATTCAGAAATGTTGTTAAAATTTATGGGGAGAGAAACATTATATATCACATGCAACAACCTAGTAAATATTTATGAATTTGTTACTTGCTAATATGCGGGCATGAAAATAACTTCACTCATCATTGAATATTAACAATTACAGCAAATATTAAGTAGAAGAATGGAGACCTACATTTAGAGAAAGGGGCTAAATTTCTTTAGGGAAATGTTCATATCAAATTTTCTTTTTCTTTTGGATATGCTTGACTTGTGTTTTTTAATCATGGTTCTCATAAATCTCTAATATGAATTTTTATAGACCTATACTGCACTATATCAGAAGGACTTTCCTACATTTATTCATTTACTGTACATAGAAGAATAAATGTTTGCATAAAAAAGAAAACAACAACTCTGTCAAACTCAGAAAGCCTCTCCTATAGATGCTTAGTTCAGTTAATTTTTCTGAGGCCATAGTTGGTCTGTCTCCTCCCTCCATCCCCTCCCACTGCCACACATGACCACCCAGCTGAACTTTGTTCCATGACCACAGACTATAACCCTTAACCAACCCACCCTCTCTAGAGAATGTATTCTATTGACCATAAAGAAAAATGAATGGATTGTTCAGTGCAAATCAATCACCAATGGTGAACCTTGTGAGTTGCCTACCCTTCAAAGTATATGTGTTCCTTAGACTTTGATTAATATTTTTACATTTACTAGCATAAGTAGGAAAAAATATAACAGTACAGTTCATAAGGAAAAATGATAACTATATAACTCTTGCTAAAGAAAGTTAACTGAGGCTTCTGTTAGTGTAATAATCCATTTATAATCAATGATCAAGCATTTATTAAGCATCTATAGCATACCAGACACTATACTATGTGCCAGGGATACAAAGGCAAAAAATGAAACAATCCCTGTCCTCAAGGATTATAATAATTGACATGTTTGTAAGGCTTTAAGGGTTACAGTGCAATTCACATATGTTATCTAATCTGATCCTCACAAATTTGTGAGCTAAATGATCATTAGGTCATAACTTATTGTGGCAGAGTCAAGATGGCGGAGTAGAAAGAGTACTGCTGCACTGCTCTGGCCCCTACCACCTCCAATTCATGTAAAAGGGGACTCTGAACAAACTTTGGAGCTACAGAACCCACAAAATGACACAGAGGAGCTAACCTCCCACTGAGGACAGCCCAGCAGGCTGGCAAGAATCAGCCAGCACAGTGCTCTGGGAATTGACCCCAGCCCCACTGGAGCCATAGGTTTAGCCCCAGGGTGGACCTGACCAGCCCTTGGCTGGAGGGACTCCAGATGACCAGCAGCTGTGGCAGTCCAGAATTATCAATACATAGATGCGAAGGACAAAGTGAGAGGTCAGTGCAGTGTGGACTTTGGGACCCAGTAGTTGGGAATGAGTGGCTTTTGCCCCCAGGGGTGAGAAGCTGCTGAGGGCTGAAGCACAGCTGCTACCATGTGGCAGCTTCAGCTCCTGGTCTGCAGAGTGTAGGGGGACCAAGTGACCAGTCTGAGGGATAATCGCTCTTGCTTTAACCTGCTTGGATCTAGATTGTGGTCTAGGGTGGAGGTCCTGGGATATGTGACCACCTTGCCAAAGCATGAGGAGGCTTCAGAGAGGGCACCCAACTAATATCTCTGGCAGCTGAGAAAACCCTAGCTTTAGGAACAAAGCTCCCCTGACTGGTGGCAGAGTCTTACTGTGGCAAAAAGCCCAAAAGTCAAGTAATTGAGTGGCAAAATGAGCAGGCAAAGGAAGCAAACCAAGCAAACCAATCCAACATTAGACTCCTATTTTGGGGACAAAAAGGATTAAAGCATGGAACAGGAGGAAGACAGGGAAGTCAGAACTCCTGCACCAAAATCTTCCAAGAAAAATATGAGCTGGTTACAGGCCATAGAGGACCTTAAGAAGCAGATAAGGGAAGTGGAGGAAAAGTTGGGAAGAGAAATGAGAATGCTGCAAGAAAATTACAAAATGAGAGTCAACAGCCTGACTGAGGAAAATAACACCTTAAAAAATAGACTAACTCAAATGGCAAAAGAGGCTCAAAAAGGCAATGAGGAGAAGAATACCTTAAAAAGCCTAATATGCCAGATGGAAAAAGAATCTCAAAAGCTCAATGAGGAGAATCATTCCTTCATAATTAGATTGGAGCAAATGGAAGCTAGTGACTTTATGAGAAATCAAGATGCTGTTAAACAGATCAAAACAAATGAAAGAATAGAAGCAATGTGAAATATCTCATTGGAAAAAACCACTGACCTGGAAAATAGATCCAGGAGAGATAATATAAAAATTATTGGACTACCTGAAAGCCATGATCAAAGAAAGAACCTAGAAATCATCCTCCAAGAAATTCTCAAGGAAAACTGCCCTGATATTTTAGAACCAGAGGGCAAAATAGAGGTGGAAAGAATCCATCCATCACCTCCCAAAAAAGATCCCCAAAAGAAAACTCCTAGGAATATTATAGCCAGGTTCTGAAATTCCCAGATCAAGGAGAGAATATTACAAGCATCCAGGAAGAAACAATTTGAATATTGTGGAAACACTATCAGGATAACTCAGGATCTGGCAGCTTCTACACCGAGGGATAGAAGGGGAATATGATATTCCGGAGGTCAAAGAGCTTGGATTAACACCAAGAATCACCTACCCAGCAAAACTGAGTATCATGTTTCAGGGGAAAATATGGCCATTCAGTGGAATAGAGGACTTTCAAGCATTCTTGATAAAAAAAACCAGAGTTGAATAGATTTGACATTTAGATACAAGAAGCAGGAGAAGCTTGAGAAGGTAAAAAGGGAAAAGAAATCATAAGGAATTTATCAAAGTTGAATGATTAACATTCCTGCATGGAAAAATGAAACTTTTCTCAGTATGAAAATAGTTGAAGGGAATAGAAATATATGAAATATAGAAATAAATGATCATTAGGTCAAATGAGGATTATAACCCCATTTTAATGAGTGTCAGTGGTTAATTGACTTGGCCATGGTCACAGATGCTCTTCCTGATTCCAAGTCTAGTTCTCCAGCTTTGTGACTACATGGTATCCCTCAGGAGGCTGACCATTACTGGCAATTTAATTCAATTCCATGATCATTATTAAGTGCCTACTAAATCTTGGCACTGGAGATACAAGAAAAGAATGAGTTAGTTCTTACCTTCAAGGAGCTTACATTGATTGTCCTTGGGAGTGATGTACACAGGTAAAATCTCAAATGCATTTGTGATTTCCTTGATTTAGGAGTTCCCATCAATGATATAATGACAATCTACCCATGCCTGTCCATACTGTGTAATACTTGGCCTCTCTAATTTTACCACAGCAGGTCAACCAAACACTAGAAGCCTTTTTTTAAACTTTCTCTTGCCATTGTGAAGGTACCACCAGTGAAGCTGTTTACCTGTCATCTCTCAATCTGAAAAATGTGACCAGCCTATCTTTTCTTCCTTTTTCACATTTCCTTAATGATATCTTTTATTCCTATTCTTTTTCCAATTTCCTTATTGGTAACATGTTGCAGCTTGTGCACACCCATCACGTACCTATTCATTTTCTTTTGAGCAATATTCACTTTTAATTCTTTGTTGTTGTTGTGTTTGCTTTTTGGAGGGGGAAAGGCAGGGAGTTGGGGTTAAGTGACTTGCCCAAGGTCACATGGCTAGTAAATGTTAAATGTCTGAAACTGAGACATGGTCTGGGGACCATGCTCTATTCACTGTGCCACCTAACCTCCCCACTTTTAATTCTTTAGATACAATATTGTTCCATGTTTCACTGACATACAGAAATAGCAATACTGGTAGAATGTTGGTATTAGAAAGATGGTCCTTTATTTCAATGGGAAAATAGGGGTCATTAAAGGAACTTTGTATCTTACCAAAAATGATCCACCCGTTCTCTCCTCTTCCTTTTAAATTCCAGGAGTAATTCATTGTTCAGCTGTACTTCCTCTCCCATATACATGTTCTAATTTACAAATTTTATAGGATTTCCATCCAAATGTATGTCATATTCTGGACAATCTTCATCTACTTGGTCTTTCCTGTGTGGTCAGACCAAATTCTTTTGAGTTTTTGCATCATGAAATTCAATGTATCTCTGGGAATTGATGCCATCAGTAAAATGGTATCCCCAAATAGAAGTGTTTGCAGAATGCCACTATTCTAAGAGAATCATTCTTCAACTTTGTTTCTGTGCTGGATCATGCCCATTGCCCTGGTGAATACCTTTGGCAATCAATCATCTCTCTGTTTTATCTCTCACTTTATATTTATGTTTAGAGGCAATTGAAAGATTATGTTATTTGAGGAAACTTGAATTATTTTGATAAAGGAATGGGAGAGATTTGTTGGAAAAATGCCTTTAAGGAGACACTTTGCTCAAATAAATCAAATGCAGTTTCATAACAAGTGATAAGAACAATGGTATCTTATATTTTCTATCTTTTAGTTGATTATGAAATGGTAAAAATATGGCTCGTTAATGAGTATTGCTTGTGAAAACTACTTGTTCCCTACTAATATGATGAACTAAGATGTCCTCAATTCAAGAAAACTGGATAAAAATTTTGTATAGGTGACAGAGTAGGCATATAGATGAGCAATTACTAAGGTTTTCCAAGTCATTTTATTTGTGATTTTAATAAGTTTAAACCCCCCCCCATGTCTTTGGTATCTTCTCCTCCTTCAGATATCTTGCATATCAATACCTCAAAGCTCATACAACTGTTATCTACAGAATGAATGTTCTCTGAATATTTGTTTTTGTTCAATTGCATGCAACTCTTTGACTCCATTTAGAGTTTTCTTGGCAAAGATACTGGAATGGTATGCCATTTCCTTCTCCAACTCATTTTTATAGATGAGGAACTGAGGCAAACAGGGTTAAATGATTTTCCAAGGGTCACACAGCTAGTAAGTGTCTGATGTCATATTTGAACTTGGGAAAATGAATCTCCCTGACTCCAGGCCTGGTTCTCTATTAATTGTGCCACTTAGCTGCCTCTTGTCTGAATATGCTAGGTCTAACATGCATAGCTTTCCTATCTTTGCTCTCTCTCCCTCTTTTAAATATTTATTTACTTGTTTGTTTGTTCATGTGTACGTATATAATGTTAATTCTGCCTTCCAATTGGCACATGTGTTATAATAGGGTTCATATAAGATGATTCCACTCTCTGTTGTCCTCTTTCCATTTTTATCCTTGCAATATCTTTGTTTAGTTGTATGTCTGACCAAGTTTTCTTTAAAATAGTTTTCTTTCCCCACTTCTCTCTACTTTGTGAGACAATACCATTCATATCATTCAATCATTCCATTTACTTAAGATTTTATAAGTGATATTATGTTCCAAACTACTGTTATTTTTTGTTGACATTTTCTCCATTTAGCAAATCACTCAGTTTCTGATTAAGGTACTTTCTATGTTCTTTAAGTCTTGTAGTGCCAATTGATTTACAGTGGTTAAACTTCTATATAAAATGATTGCAATTAGTGTCTGTTTCATTTCTGGTTACAATTTTCCATTTCTCATTGCTGACTACTTGTTCAAATAGTTCAGGTTTGAGTTATTTCAATTATACTTCATTTTTTTCATTATTATTTTTGTTAATTCTGATCTTTGCCCTGGCAAGTCAGTGGTCTTACTCACCACCAACACATTCTCTTTCCTTTCTTCGTGAGTTCAATTCCTGACTCACAGTATTCCTCTCCATACCAGTTCTGCTCTCATAGTAGAGGACTTACATGTTAATATTTCCTCAGTCTCTTCAATTTCTGTGCCTTATTTCACCTCAACTCCACACTTGATGGTGACACCCATGATCTTGATAAAACCCATTTAGTTGTCTACTTCCATGATCAAGGATTCTGAATTCCATTTGTGTGATCATAACCTCCTAACATTCCAGCTCTCCATATGCCACATCACTCCTAAACCTATTCTAACTTCCTACAATGACTATTCAAACTTGTGCCCCTCAGTTCTTTCCCAGGTCATCACCTACTCTGACTACACTCTTTTTTCTCCATCTTGACACCTTAGCAAACTTGATCAGCTCTCCTCCACTCTCAAATGCCTTGATCTCTTGTCCTATCTATCTGTATGCTTTGCAAAGGTGAATCTTGGACTACCTGAACCATTCATTCCCTCAACCTTCTGCCGTGTGCTGGTGAATTGTGCTTTTGATTGTGAACTCGATGAAGCCCTCTGAAGTGGAGATGCAACAAAGTATGGATTGATTCTCTGCTGCTTGTGTTAATTTTGGCCTAATAATGAACACCAAGAAAACACAGGTTTTTTTCCAGCCAGAACCACTCCATCCATATGTGGAAGCATTAGTTACAGCAAATGGAGAAGTTTTGAATGCTGCAGATAAGCTCACTTACTCAGTATACTTTCCAGGGATGTACACATTGATAATGAGGTTGATGTACATATTGCCACAGCTAGCTCAGCATTTGGAAGACTCCAAAGGAAAGTGTGAGAGGGAAGTATTAGACTGCTTACCAAACTGAGGGTCTACAGAGCCATTCTGCTGAACTCATTGTTGTATGCCTGTGAAACTTGCATAGTATACCAGCGCCATGTCAGGAAATTAAATTACTTCCATTTGAATTGTCTTAGAAAGATTATAACAATCACTTGGCAAGATAAAGATATCAGACACTGAGGTCCTTTCTTCAGCTAAACTGCCAAGTATTCAAACTCTACTGCAGAGAGCACAACTCCTATGGGCTGGCCATGTTGTTTGAATGCCAAATGTATACTTGCCCAAAAGACTATTTTATGGAGAACTTTAGGAAGAAAAGCACTTACATGTTGGTTGGAAGAAGTGATGCAAGGATACTCTTAAGGTCTCTCTAAAGAACTTTGGGATTGATTGGGTGACATACTGGCAGAGGACTACCTAGCATGGTGTACCTGCATCAAAGAAGGTGCTGTGTTCTCTGAGCAAAGCAGAATTGCAGTAGCTTAAAAGAAATACGAGATATGCAAATTCAGATACATCTCCATCCCAAATATTCATATGAACTATTTGTGCCTGACCTGTGGTATTTGGTCTGATCAGCCAGTTAGACTCACTGTAATTTGACTCCACCTTAGTGATATCATTTCAGTCCTTTTCAAGAACCAAAGACAACAATCAACCATGTTCTGTTGAATAGAACTAGAGGTGATGCAACCATGTTGACTGAATTCAGTAAAAGTATATGTAGATTAAAATACACCCTCATCATAGCAGCACAGTTCTTGTTCTCTGTTTTACGTCTGCTACTTTTCCTGGTCTTGACTCTATGGAACAAGATGTCCCTGTGTTGCGTATACCTTGGTACCCTTTTCCCCACACTCCCTGCTTTCTGGCCTCCTTTTGTTTGTCTCCTCTTTTAGAATGTAAGCTCATTGAGGGCAGGGACTGTCCTTCTTTTTATGAGTTATATCCTTAGCATTTAGCACAGAGTCAGGCATGTTGTAGGCACTTAAGAGGAATTTGGTGGATTGGATTATACTCCACCCTCCTTTATTCCACTCCCTACAGCAGTTATTCCAGACCTTTTTTTCTTTCTTTATGCCTTGAATATCAGCTCCTCTACTTTCCTACCTGTCAGCTGAAGAACTTGCCTCATACTTTATGGAGAAGAACAAGGCCATTTACTGAGAGCTTTCTCTGCTCCCACCCTTAATTCACAATCTTCATTTCTCACTATATTCTCCTTTACTGTAATATCTGATAAGAAGATGAAACTTCTCTCATCTAAGGTCATTCTCTCTACATTCATCTTTGGTTGCATTTTCTTCCATCCTCTCTAGCAGATTGCATTCAATAGTGTCCCCACTCTCTCTTTAATCATCAATTTCTCATCCAGTAGTTGATTCTCTGAAGCTTTGTAAATATACCAAAGTCTTCCTCATCTCCAAAAATTCCTCACTAGATGCTCACAAAACTCCTTCACTAGATATCTTCTTATTTGTTTAACTTGAAAAGGCTACAAGCAAAGACTAAAGTGGAGGGAGAGTTGGTGTGTGACTTTTTGTTTGCAGATGACTGTGGGCTCAGGGTAACCTCTGAAACTGAAATGCAGCAGAGTGTGGATTGATTCTGGAGTTCTGAATGCTGTGAAAAAGTTCACTTACCTTGGCAGGATACTTTCCAGGGATGTTCACACAGATGATGAGGTTGATAAACGCATTGACAGGGCTAGCTCAGTGTTTGGGAGGCTCCAAAGGAAAGTGTCAGAGACAAGGGGTAGTAGACTGCCTACCAAACTGAATTCTGCAGAGCCACCGTGTTAACCTTATTGTTGTATGCCTGTGAAACCTGGGTAGTATTCCCATGCCAAGCAAGGAAACAGAATGGTTACCATTTGAATTGTCTTAGGAAGATTCTGAAAATCACCCGGCAAGGTAAGATATCAGACACAGATCTTCTCTTGAGCTGACCTGCTAAGTATTCAAACTCTACTTCAGAGAGAGCAACTGTGAAGGGCTGGCTATGTTGTTTGAATGTCAAACATGAGTTTGCCTAAAAGATTATTTTATTGAGAACTCACATAGAACAAGTGCTCACACAGAGGTCAGAAGAAACACTCTCAAGGTGTATCTGAAGAACTTTGGAATCGATTATGAGACATGGGAGACACTGGTACAAGATTGCCCAGAGTGTCATGACCACATCAAAGAAGGTGTTTTGCTCTTTGAGCAAGCAGAATTACAGTAGCTCAAAGGAAACATGAGATATGCAAATTTAGATATATCTCCACTCCAAACATTCACATGGACTATTTGTGCCCAACCTGTGGTAGAGCCTTCCATGCTTGCATTGGTGCAGCCATGGTTGGACACAATGCACCTTGACCCCAACATAGTGATGTCACTTTGTCCTCTTTGAAAATGGACAACAACGCAACTATCTTCTTCTTTCTCAGTCAAAATTCTTGAGAAAACCATCTAATTCCAGTGCTTCCACTTCTTGTTCTCTTACTCTCTTCTTTTTTTTTCTCCTTTTTGGAGGGCAATTGGGGTTAAGTGACTTGCCCAAGGTCACATAGCTAGTGAGTGTTAAGTGTCTGAGGTCAAATTTGAACTCAGGTCCTCCTGACTCCAGGACCAGTGCTCTATTCACCACACCACCTAGCTGCCCCTCTTACTATCTTCTTAACTGTCTTCAATATAGCTTTTGACTTAATTACTCAGCCAAAGTTGTTTACTCCAAAGTCACTATATTGGTCTCTTAACTGCCAAATCTAATAGCCTTTTCTCAATTCTTATCCTTCTTAATCTGTCTTTTGACCACCTTCTCCTGTATATTTGGTCCTTTATGTCTTTTTGTGTCACTAATCTTTCCCTGTTTTTCTACCTATGCGACTGCTCTTCAGTTTACTTTGTTCATTCACCAAAGATATAATACACACATACATATGTGCTTCCATTATCTGTGTGTTCCTCAAGGCTCTGTCCTGGACCCTCTTTTTATCTCTATTTAATCATTTGATTGCCTCATTAGTGTATATAATTTCAATGATCAGTTAATTTAATATTTTGTATATTATATATCTATAGACATACATGTATATATGCATGTGTGTATATATACATTATTTGTCTATTCTGTGTATATGTATATAGATTTTGTATATTCAAACTGGAATTAATTAACTTTCTTCCTTCCCACAAATCCACCCACCCCACTTCTGAAATTTTATATTTCCTTTGAAGGTACCATCATAATTACCCAGGTTCACAATCTTGGTGTCATCTTCAAATCCTCACTTTCATTCACTCCATACATACAATCATTTGGTTAGGTATGCTTCTCTTTCCTAACATAATTGCCATCCTAGTTTAGGCGCTGATCTCCTGTCATCTGGACTTTTGCAATAGCTTTCTATTCCCTAGCTCAGGCCTCTCCCCACTACAATCCATCTTTCACATAACCACTAAATTATTTTCCTAAAACACAGGACTTTCTATATTACCTCTCTATGCATAAGCTCTAGAACCTTCTGCTATTTCTAGTAGTATAAATTCTTCTCTTTGGCTTTTAAAGTTCTCACAGCCTTGACCGTAATTAGCTTTCTAGTTGATAATTACTATATTGGCCTACTAACTGTCTCTTACACATGACACTCAGTAACTGTTCTCCCATGCCTGGAAAGGCTTTTGTCCTTACCTCTGACTCCTGGAATCCCTGCTTTCCTTCAAGACTAAGCTCAAGGCATTCTTTGGTCCCCCCTACTGCTAGTGCTCTTCCTTCCAAGGTTAACTTGTATTTGATTTGTATGTGTCTTGTATATATCTATATATGTATACATTGTCCCTCCCATTAGAATGTAAGTTCTTTGAAGATAAGGACTATTTAGATTTTTTTCTTTGTATTCCTTATCATTCAGCACTTTCCTGGAACATAGTAGGTCTTTAAGTTTGTTGCTTAATCTATTCCTATGACTTTGTCAATGGGGAAGGCAGCCAAGAGAACATGTGTGCTTCCATGTGGAGGTCCTGGCACTTTGAAAACAAATAGGGAATAATTTGACATTGATTTGTGCCATAGGCTCAGCTGTGACTGAATGCCTGATATGACCTTCTGAGATAATTTATTTTCACCCAGTTCAGGCTCATGGAATTGGGCTGAGATCCTGTCAAGTTATAAAGAGCAGTATATTTGATTCAAAACTCAATTTAATATATTTTAATTACATACTATGTATAAGGCACTATGTTACTCTATTGGTAATACAAGAGTTTATGAAGCATGGTTCCTGCCCTCAAGATGCTTATAAGCTAGCAGGAGAGATAAGACAAATATAAAGATAATTTTATCTCAATTAAGTTGTGAAGCAATGTACTTGGTCATCAGCATTGTCCTTCTTAACCTTGAAATATTTCTTGTATCTCACTGCATTCCTTGAGAATTGCACTTAACACAGTGCCTGGTACATGGTAAGTACTTAATATTGATTGATTGAAAGTTTATATGGGAGGGTGGAGCCAAGATGGTGTAATAAAAGCAGGGACTTGCTTGAGATCTCCCCCAAACCTCTTTAAATACCTGAAAAAATGACTCTAAACAAATTCTAGAGCTTCAGAACCCACAAAATGAGAGAGTGAAACAGCACAGGATAGCCTAGAAGGTTGGCAGGAAGGGTATCTTGCTCTGGGCTAGGAGTGGTATGCACACAGTCCATTATGGGCCATGCTGGCACAGACAGGGCCAGAGCAGGCCTCAGGAGACTGAATCACTGGCAGATTTCTCAACCCACAGATGCCAAAGACAGCATAGAGGGTCAGTGGGAAAACACTGTGGCACCTGGTTGAAAGAGGAGTGTAGTCCAGCTGAGGTCTGGCCTGGCCCCAAGACAGTGGAGGTGGTGGGGTTGGCAGCAGCAGTGGCTGCCTCTGGAGCTCTGGACCCACAGATAGTGGGGCATTGAGTGGCTGATATAAAACTCCTGAAGCCTGGGACAGTACACCCACCCCCTACCCTCCACCCCCACTGGAAGCAGAGTCCTACTTTGACAAAGAGTTAGAAAGTCAACTATTTGGCTGGGAAGATGAACAAACAGCTTAAAAAAACCTCAGACTATAAAATCTTACTTTGGTGACAAAGAAGATCAAAACATACAACCAGAAGAAGACAAAGTCAAAACTCCTATATCCAAAGCCTCCAAGAAAATTATGAATTGGTCTCAGTTCATAGAAGAATTCAAAAAGGATTTTGAAAATCAAATAACAGATGTAGAAGAAAATTTAGAAGAGAAATGAGAGTGATAGAATAAAATCATGAAATGAGTCAACAGCTTATTAAAGGAGACCCCCAAAATACTGAAGAAAATAGCACCTTAAAAAATAGACTAACCCAAATGACAAAAGAGGTCCAAAAAAACAATAGGGAGAAATATGCCTTAAAAAGCAGAATTGGCCAAATGGAAAAGGAAGCCCAAAAGCTCACTGAAGAAAATAATTCCTTAAAAATTATAATGGAACAAATCGAAACTAATGACTATATGAGAAATCAAGAAATTATAAAATAGAACCAAAAGAATGAAAAATAGAAGACAATGTGAAATATCTCATTGGAAAAACCACTGACCTCCAAAATTGATCCAGGAGAGAGAATTTAAAAATTATTGGAATGCCTGAAAGCCATGATCAGAAAAAGAGCCTACACATCATCTTTCAAGAAATTATTAAGGAAAACTGCCCTGATATTCTAGAACCAGAGGGTAAAATAGAAATTGAAAGAAAATTTATATTGTAAAGTTTTTTTAAAAGCTCTGTGAATCTTCTAAATTATAAATAAACTTGAACAAAATTATGGTAAAAAATAATCAGAAAGGACCAGTGGAATTGTTAAAGACCATAGATTTAGAGCTGGAAAAGATTTTAGAAGTGATCTAGTTCATGCCCTTCATTTTATAAATGAAGGACTGAGGCTCAGAGAAATTGTGACTTGCCCAATGTCATAGAATTAGTCAATAGCATAGTCAAAATTTTAACTGAGGTCCTTTGATTCTGAATCTAATGCACTTTGAATCTGAATCTGGGTTATTGGAAGTATTAGTACATTAGAAAACACATAAGAGCAACAAATAAGTCCCAGATATATCTAAACAAACTGCATACTCAGAAATAAATTGACAAATTTAGTAAATTCTGGATTGAAGGATATAGGTCACAGATATAGAGCTGGAAGAGATCTTAGAGGTCATCAAGTCTAATTTCCTCATTTACAGATGAGGAAACTGAAGTATTGAGAATTTAAGTGACTTTGCCAGGATCATATAACTAGTAAGTGTCTGAGGCAGGATTCAAATTCAGGTCTTCCAGATTCCAAGTTTAGCATTCTGTCTACTACTGTTTTGTTGTTGTTTAGCTGTTCAGTCATATCTGACTCTTTATGATCCCATAGACCATAGCATGCCAGACCCTTCTATTGTCTACTACCTTTTGAAATCTATCCAAACTCATGCTCATTGCTTCTGTTACACTATCTATCCATCTCATCCTCTGCTATCCCCTTTTCCTTTTATCTTCAATCTTCCCCAACATCATTGTTTTTTCAAACGAGTCTTGGCTTCTCACTATGTGGTCAAAGTATTTAAGCTTCATATTTTTCACTTTCTTTCATTCTTTTTCTTTTATTCAAATCTTGTACAGAATAACTAATATGGAAAAGTTTTATATGATTGTATATGTACAATCTATATCTGATTGCTTACCATTTCAGGGAGGGGGTAGAGTAGGGAGGAAGGGATAGAATCTGAAACATAAAGCTTTTTAATAGTATTTTATATTTTTCCAATTACATGTAAAGATAGTTTTCAACACTCACTTTTATAAGATTTTTGAGTTCCATTTTTTGTGTCCTTCCTTTCTTCCCTCCCAAGTATACAATCTGATATAGGCTATACATGTACAATCATATCAAGCTCATATTTCCACATTAGTCACATTGTGAAAGAAGAATCTGAACAAAAGGGGAAAACCATGAGAAAGAAAAAGCAACAAATAACAAAAGAAAGAAAAAACAAATAACAAAAGAAGATCATAGTTATATGATCCTGGCAAAGTCACTTAAATTCTCAATACTTCAGTTTCCTCATTTGTAAATGAGGAAATTAGACTTGATGACCTAATACAATGACTTGTATTCTTATGAATGATTCAGTTCTCCATATATTTTGGAAATGTGTAGCTCAAAACTTTGAAAAATGTTTAAAAATAGTTTTAATATGTAATTGGGGAAAATAAAATATATTAATTTTAAAAATAAAATAAAATTAGAAAAAACCTAAATTATTTAAGCTTCAGGTTTAGTATTTGTCCTTTCAATAAAGAGTCTGAATTAATTTCTTTAAGTATTTACTGATTTAATTTCCTTGCTATCTAAGGAACTCTCAAAAGTCTTATCCAGAACCACAGTTCCAGCTGATTCTTAAGAGTTCAGCTTTTCTTACAATCTAACTCTCAGTCACACATTACTACTGGGAAAAAAAAAACCATATAATCTCTCTCAGTCATACATTACTACTGGAAAAAAACCACAGCTTTAACTATACAAACCTTTGTCAGCAAGATGATTTCTCTGCTTTTTATTATGCTGTCCATATTTGCCATAAATTTCCTTCCAAATAGCAAGTGTCTTCTAATTTTATGGTTGCAGTCACTGTTTGCATTGAGCTTTGGACCCAAGAATATACAGTCTGACACTGCTTCCACTTCTCCCTTTATTTGCCAGGAAATGATGGGACCAGTTGCTGTGATGGTAGGTGTTTTTTTTTTTAATGTTAAGCTTCTAGCCAACTTTTGTTCTCTCCTCTTTCATCCTCATCAAGAGGCTTTTTAATCTGTACTTTCTGCCATTATAGTGGTTTTGTCTACATATCTGAAATTATTGATATTTCTTCCAGCTACCTTAATTCTGGCTTTTGATTTGTCCAGTCTGGCATTTGGCATGATGTATTCTGTGTATAAGTTAGATAAATAAGGTGAAAATATACAGCTTTGTCATACTCCTTTCCCAATCTTAAATCAATCAGTTGTTTCATATTCATTTCTGTTGCTTTTTGGACCACATACTGGTTCTTCCAGAGACAAGTAAGATGATCTGTAACTACCATTTCTTTGAGGTCTTGATATATTTTGTTGTGATCCACAATGTCAAAGGCTTGAGTATAGTCCATGAAGCAGAAGTAGATGTTTTTCTGAAACTCCCTTACTTTTTCCATAATCCAACGAATGTTGGCAATGTGATTTCTGGTTCCTCTGCTTCTTTGAAAACAAGTCTTCTCTTCTGGTAATTCTCAATTCACATATTGCTAAAGCCTAACTTTCAGAATCTTAAATATAACTTTGCTAGTATGTGAAATAAGTGAAATTGTTTCATAATTTGAACATTCTATCTACTATACTACTTTTTCTTTTCAAGATCTGGATACTTGGCATCATGTAGAACAAATATCCAGATATGTGACCTTTGAGTTTCCATTTTGTTGTTCAGAATCCTGTGGACACAGTTAATGTAAAACTATTCCCTATGCAAAACAGTCAACTTTATTGCCTTTCTCCTTTTGATTTTTCTTTATTCTAGTCATACAAATTCTATAGTAGGCATCAAAGAATTACAATCCAGATCTGCCTCCCTCTAAAATGATCCCATCCTTGGGGCTATTGCCTTCCATGGTAACTATTCACTGAAAGGTGCAGCATTATGTTTTATTAAAAGACTTAGCGAGAATAAACTTGTATGGGGTGGGGGGAGCAGGGAAGGTTATCTTTTATGTTAAAAAAAAACCCATACAAAAGCATGAAATGTTTTCATCAAACTCAAGGGGCATGGCTTATCTTCCACAAGTCTAACCTATCCTTCTAAGCTTCCTAACCAATCCCTGAATAAATCTGCTGCACAGATAATAGTGCAATTCAGAGGGGAGGAAAAAAATCTATACAGGATGCTCCCTATTTAAATGCTTATAAATCTTGAGGCCATTTAACCAATGGCAATATATAGGTGGGAACTGATGTAGTCTGTAGAGTAGACAAATTCCTTTAGGAAACGTTTCTTAGTGTGATGAGTGAGGCTGGTGCCTAATGGCTGAGCAGAGTAACAAAAAAGGATTTAAGAAAACTCTCACTTATGGGAATAACTGTGACCAAACAAAGACTCACACTGCCCAAAGAAGAGGAAAGCAATAATTATCAGAAAACTCATCCCTGGTGAGAGCTGAGGTTGTAGAACAACAGGGCAAAGTGGCACAGTGTGGATATCCTGGCCCCCTCTGAGGCAGACCAATTTATAGTGAGATGTGAGGGTAGGGAGAGAGAGGAGGGAATCAATAAGCTGTTATCCTACACTTCAGGAATTCCCTGGTGGCCCTTGGGGAGTTTTACATTCATCTTCAGCTATCACACAATATGGTTTAAGTGTGTAAGGATTCATGTCACTGTTTTGGGTATAATACTTGGACAGAGGAATGGGAAGGTGGTTTTGAGGTGCCTGTCATGTTGCTTAAATCCTAGAATACATAAAATATGAAACAATGAGCTTTTTAGTAGTTTCCATGATGAAGCGTTCCCAGATCTTATCAACCTCAAGGCTTAAGAGGGCATGTACCTTAAAATAAATTTTCCCCTTTTCCCTGAATCTTCAGGGAAGATTAGGCGGGTAAATCTACTTCAGGCAAGCATAATATCATAGTCTTATGTAATTGTTACAAACCTCTAGGCCCAAGGACACTTGGCACAAGCTTAAGGCCCTGTGCCTGAAATTAGTTTAGGTAAAAAGCAAATAAAGAACCAACACATACTATCTATTTAGTGGATGTGAGTAAGGTTTTAATAGAAATAAAGAATATGACTTACTGTACTCCCCCATCCAATATCATGTCTATGTTTCTGAGTGTCTTAGTTATTGCTATCTCTGTATGACTATGGATGCTTACATTTTATGGATTCATATTCTAGAATCCATCTACAGGACTATATTATTCAGTCTTACAATACTTTTGAATGATTCATAAAGTCATGGGCCAGTGCATTCCCTCAGATAAGCAAATTCATAAGGAAAGAAAAAATATCCTCTACTTCTCTCTTTCCTACATCATACATATTCTCTCTCTCTCCTTTTCTTTTCCTCCTCATCCCCTTGCTCTCTCTCCCTTCTTTCTCCATCTATATCTCCCTTTCTCTCTCTTTTACCCTGTCTTCCTCTCCCTGTCTCCTTCCTCTTCCTCGTTTCCTCTTTCTTCCTTTCTTCCTCTCTCTCATACCTCTTTCCATCTTCCTCTATCTCCTCTTCCCTTCTCCCTCTCCCCCTCTCTCCCTCTCTGTCTCCTCCATCTTCCTCTCTCCATCTCCCCTTTCCATCTCTCTTCCCTCTTCCTATCTCCCTCTCCCTCTTTCTCTCCTTCTATCATGCAAGGTTTTTACATGTTACAGATAATGCCCCATTTAAAATAAACTCCATAAATATGACTCAGGGAGACTTTGATGGCTAAAATGAATGAATAAATGGATCACGTCCGACCCAGTTCAGTTCCATCATGTGGAACTCTCTGCTTGTATCTTCAAAGCATTTCAACTATTACCATGGAAAATTTTGTAAGGTTCCTATGAAGAGACATGTTATCATTTTATAAAAAGGGGAAACCAAGTCAGAGAATAAAAGTGACTTTCTGAGGTGTCCCAGAGGTAGGAACTGTCATCTAGATGATGTAATTACCATGATGCTGAGGCAGCTGTCACAGGCTCCCAGCTTGTCACAGGTAACATCGTGATTTCTGTTGGAACCACATCTGTCTTTTCATACCTGAGCTAATTACACAGCCATAATATGGCATGTCATTTATATGAAATGATGCCCTTTGGAAGTTGTCGAAGTTTCCCTGAAATGAGAGAGTGCCTGATTTACGTGCTGTTGTTTTTAAGACTTGATTAATGCAATTCTATTTATTTTGGCCACCCCTGAACTTTAATTATAAAATTATGCAGTGTTCAGAATGCCCCAGTTAGACTCCCTGTGGTTGTATAGTTTAACCAGTCACATCCCTCTCTGGTCTTTGTTTGCTGTGCTGGCTTCACAATCAATAAGCATCGCATCGTACCTTGTCACTTGAGACTCTTGATCTTCTTTGCTTGGCAGTTCTCTGTTTTTGAGGATGAATGTTACCTCTGCTGCTGTCAGCTGCTTACCTACCCACTTTCCAGTGGCTGCATGGAGCTTAACTTCATTTGACAACGAGGAGAGTTAATGAGCCTGAATTCTCTCCTCTTAGTCGGTTAGTTCTACTTCTCTGGTTTACTGCTGGGGGGACAGCTCTCTGAGGGCAGGTGAGGAAATTGCAGGTGGGAAATGACTCTTTCACAAAACCCCCAAGAAATGTATTTTTTAATGTAGGAATGGGAACATCTTACAAACTACAGAAAATACATACTCCAGACAACTTGGAGAGGCACCAAATCTGCAAGAGACCTTTCTTGTTCTTTTAGCTGGTAAATGCCTTCCCTTTTCATATGACCTGCATCTACCCTATACACATATATCTTCTATGTACCTTATCATATACACATTGTTTCTTCCATTAGAATGTATATTTCTTGACACAAGGAACTGTTTTTTTTTGTTTTTTTTTTTTACTTTCTTTGAATCTTCAGTGCTCAGCATAATTCCTGGCACATAGTAAGAGGTTAATAAATGCTTAAGTAACTGAATAACTGAATAAAACATGATCTCGTATATTCAGAGCTGGAAGAGACTCTCTAGTGTAAACACCTCAATTTACTGATGAAGTAACTGAGGCCAAGGGATATTAAAGGACTTACCCAGTCACATAAATGTTTCCCTCTTTTGTCTTTTCTCTAGTCCTGTCTCAGTCCTCTTCAGCCTTTGCAGTATTGATTTCCTTTGTCTTCCATCAGTAGGAGAATCTTATCATAAAATGGATTTTTAAAGGAAGCCCCACTTCTTATCTTGTGTCCCATCCCCACTCCTCACATTGTGCTCTGTTAGAACCTCCATTTTGAAGCCAATCAGAACATGATGAGAGGCAACACCATGTAGTTGGTTGAGACTTGGCTTTGAAGCCAGAAGGATCTGGGTTCATATTCTGCTTCTGACATATACTGGCTGTGTGACCCTGGGAAAATCACTTAACATCTTTGTGTTCCAGACAATTCTCTAAGACTATGTTTGAGAAGAGGCACTGATTTTCATTGCTTGAGGGACTTTCCTCACCTGGGAGTACCTCTCACCTATTTAGTCTCTAGGAACACCATGGCGAATTGAAAATCTTGGTGTGATTTGACCTTCTCCTCCTCCTACAATGTATTTTAAATATAGCAATTTTAGCAATGGAATTTTCTTACTTATGGCTTTGATAAAATAACAATTGGTTGGGAGCATCTATCAATTATTTATAGATTAACCAATCAATAAGCATTTATTAAGCACCTACTATGGTCCAATCTCTACTTAGTGGTGGGAATACAAAAACAAAAACAGAATTGTCCCTTCCTTCAAAGGGTTCACATTCCATGGGGAAAGACAATTAATAAACAATAAATAGATATGACATATAAATAAGGTAAACTCAAGGTAGTTTGGTGGTGGCAAGAGGTACTAGTAGCTAGGGAAAAGGGAGAAGAGAATAGAAAGCCTCACGTATAGGAAGTGAGAGTTGAGCTGAGCTCTGAAGATTAGTGATTTTAAGAGGTGAAGATGAGGGAGGTGTTATTAACCTAATTAAACTTTACACTTATTTTTTAAACTGCATTTCAACACAATGGGTTTCTTTTGCAATTCTATGTATTTAATTTTATACATTTAAAAACATAATTCTGAAAATGGGTCCAAAGGCTTCACTAAGATGCCTGGTGGGGTCCATGACACACAAAAAGGTTATGAGCTCCTGCTTACATTGAGAACTACATTCATATCCCAACTCAGATACTTACTATTTACATGACCTTGGGTCAATCACTTAATGTCCCCAGGCCTCCGTTTCTTTATCTACAAAATGGGAGTTGAGTGGACCAAATGGTTTTTGAGGTTTCATCATTTCTAGTTGAGTCTTATTGTTTGTTACACAAAAGGCTTGCCTGCAATTCATCTTTGGGGTTTCCTAGCAGGATTGTTGGCCCTTCACCCTTTCCTGAGGTATGTTTCTCATTCAGTAAATGTGGCTTGCATCTCAGAAAGAGGTGATTCTGAAGCCCCAGGGCAACTGTGGGGCAAAAAGTAATATTTGTTTCCATTTGCATCCTTTTTTTGCAAGAATCTATTGAGTTTGTGGCATGTACCTTAGCCGAATAATAGTCATCTGCATGATCAATAATCTGCTGTGGTATTAGGCTATGAATGAAAGAAATGGCCACCTTTTGCTTGGTCTGTAACATTGAGGTTATCTTTGACTCGCCTCTTAATAACCTCTCATTCCCATTTAGTTATATCCATCTATTTAGCATAGGATCAGAGAATAAGAGCTCTAGAGATGGAAAGGACATTAGAGGCCATCTGGTCTAACCCTTTCTTTTTACATATGGGGCAGCTGAGGTGTTGAGAGGTTAAATGACTTTCCCCATGTCACACAGAACCAGGATTTGTGCTCAGGTCCAGTGAGTTCAATGTTTTCTCTTCCATACATTCCTACCAGCTCTATGGTTAGTACCTGAATACAGGCCTTCATCACCATATGTTTTGGGCCTACTTATATTTATATTGCTCTTTCATACCTTGAATACTGAGTCTAATTCCTCCCCTGTATAACCTTCTGGAGTTTGGAAAGGTACCATTCACATATATTGCATGTTCTCCCATTATTGCTTCCACAAAGTATTATCACTGGATGAGAGGGAACCCAGTTGTAATGGGAATGTAAATTTGTAAGATCTTCCCTGCCCCTAGGCTTAGTGCACCTGGAGCCTGGGGTGGGAGGCTTGTTTTTCAGTAGATGCTTCTTGATTGGCCAGTGAGTCAATAAGGTTGTTACATTCTCTGAGTCAGGAGAAGGCTATATAAGCCCTGATGTGTAGCTTTGTTTTGGGGCTCACTTTGAGAAGTGTTCTGTGATTTGATCTGGATTATGGGAAGCCATTGTCCAGAGCCCCCCCGGCTTTGAAAAACCCAGATATTGAAACCCAGATGTTGATTGGGTATGGATGTAATGGTTGGATAGTTTGAAATCTGTCTACTTGATCTGTTTCTGTCTTGATAATTCTATCTGTATACTTTGAAGTTCAGGGCACTGACCTTTTTCCCCTGAACAAGGTAAACGATATATTTCTGACTGATTAAAGTAAGCTTGTTAACCCATTTTGAGTTGCTTTCCTTTATCAAAGCAGATCCAAGAACCTGTGTTGGCAGCAAACCCTGAGGATGCTTGGGGTGCTTGCTGCTACACCAGTACAGGATCCAGAGCCCGTAAAAAATGTCTCTGGTTAAAAATATAGCTTGAGAAGTATGTGTCTCCACATTCAGCTCCCGTACCCATCTTTCCCACATTCCCTCATTCAGGATGTATGGATACAAACTTCTAGGGCTCCCAAGTTTCCAGATTCATGTGCAAATAGCTCAGGTCCCTAAATTTCCAAATGTGCCCTTATTCACTGGAACTGATTCATAGTCACACTCACTCACTTCCATTATTTCTGTTCTCTCTATATCTTAATCTTACTGAAGCCTCTATCCTCTCTCAAACACATTCTGACTTAATACACAAGGTCTCTAAACTCCATGTTGACTTGACCACCAACATTAAAAGAACACACTCCTTAAATATTATGGAGCAATAATGGCAGCTGAGCTGTGAGTCCGGTTTTATAGACCGAGGGTCTGAATTCAAATCCTACCTTTCTGCATTTATCTTTGTAAAGTTGAGGAAGACACTTACCATATCTTAAGCCTCACTTTCCTTATTGGTAAAATGAGTGTGTTGGATTAGATGGCCTTTTAGGTCCTTTCCAACTCTAAATTAATGATCTGACTTTTGACTGAATTAAAAAAAAATTTAATGACAATCATTTTCAATAAATGTTCCAGGTGCTGAGGATGAGGTAGAACTTTGCAAAATTTTATTTATTACATGATCCCCATTCAATTACTTCACTGAAGTATTGTTCAGCATGATGTGGTAGAAAGCAAGGCTCGATCTGAAGCCAGATCTGCGTTCAGATCTCAGTTTTGCCATTTTCTACCTGTATAACTTTGGACAGTTACAACCTCTTGAACTATTTGTTGAATTCAATCGAAACTTATACAGGTTCCTTTAAAGACAGGGCAAGACTGGTTTAATAGAACTGAACCTGAGGGCCTTTGAGATCCCATACAATGCAACCCCTATAAGAGAAGGTTAAGAAAACTCATCATGATCAGAGTGGAGGAGGGAAAACTTAGGAAATGCAATTAACAGCTTACAAATACTTAATGGGATGTTTTAAAGGGTACCAGGTTCAATTATCCTGGGACTTATCCAGTGCCAGAAGGAAGTAATTTAATTTAACACTACCAAGTTGGTTTGTGCATACTACCATAAATAAAGCCATTTCCTTTGGCTGGAAATGACTCAGTAGCTTCCTGCCTTAACCTGATGGCCTCATTAAGATGCCGAGGAGGAATCATGAATGTTGGGATCCCTGGGGAGAAGACCTAGAGGATAACTCAGTGTGGACCTCATTTCCCAGGGACAAGAGGGCTCTGGAAGTCAACTTCACAATGAAAGATGCAGGTAAAAGGTCTGTACCAGCTATGCCCAAACTATAAAACCAGGTCTCAATTAGTGCGAGTAATGAATCCTGTGAAATGACTGTATATATTTGAATTTTCACTATTCAAAGTCATAATTATATTAAATATGGTAATCAGTTCCTGCCCAATGGAAATACGCAGTGCAAATTTTAATAATCTTCACAGGATTAGGGACATAGCTGTAGCCAGAGGCAGGTGGTCCAATGACAGAGATCTGGGAGTTAGGACATCTGGGGTCCTGGCAACTGCCACTATTAATCCTGTGACCTTAGCAAGTCATTTTTCTTCTCTGTGATTCAGGTTCTTTATCTGCCATCCTTATCCTATCTACTTCATAGCAGGATTATTTGTTTGTTTTTTGTTTTGATTTTACTTTTTTTTTGGAGGGGCAAAGCTGGGCAATTAGGGTTAAGTGACTTGCCCAAGGTCACATGGCTAGTGAGTGTTAAGTGTCTTAAGGACGGATTTGAACTCAGGTCCTCCTGACTGCAGGACAAGTGCCACTCAAGGACAAGTGCATTCACTGTGCCACCTAGCCACCCTATAGCAGTATTGTTTTTATCATCAAATGGGAAGATGGATTTCAGGATACTTTGAAAAGATAAGAAAACACTAGATTAATTTTAGAAAAGACACTAACTATGCTTCCCTTTAAACCAAGACTTGCTCTCAGGGCTCCTCCTCATCTGTTGTCTTGCCCTTTCTCAGGTAGTCTCCCCCTTCATTCTCTCTTCTTAAATTTCTTCCCTCTGCTCACCTTTCCAGCTCCCCTATATATGATATCTTCCCCATTAGAATGCAAGGTCCTTCTGCCTTTCATAGATTTGGCTCTTCTCAGCAATGTAAGCATGTAAGACAATTCCAAAATATTCATGATGGAAAATACTGTCTACATCCAGAGAAAGAATTATAGTCTGAATGCAGATTGAAGCATACTATTTGATCTCTTTTTTCCTTTGTTGTTTTGTTTATTCTTTCTCGTGATTCCCCTCATTGGTTCTAATACTTCATTACAACATGACTAATGTGAAAACATGTTTAATATGAATGTATATGTAGAGCCATCAGATTGCATGCCATCTTGGGGAGGGAGAGGGAGAAAATTGAAAACTCAAAAGTTTATGGAAGTGAATGTTGAAAAATAAAAATAAATTAAATTTTTAAAAAAGAATGTAAGTTCCTTGAAGATAGGGACTATCTTGTGTGCTTGTATTTGTATTTCCAACAATTAGTACAATGCCTGGAATATGTAAATACTTAACACATGTTCTCTCTATGTCTCTGTCTCTCTGTCTCTCTCCACCCCTCCATTTATCTATTTAATCTGATATATTACTATTATAACTATTCTATACCTGAATGGGGCAAGGATTACATCAGGACTTGGCAAAGCTTAAAGGATCCTTTCCTGGTTGCAGCAATCATACAATTTTAGTATAGGAAGGGGCCTCAGAGGTAATAGGAATTTCCTCCAGTATCACAGGAAGTGATTGTCACATCTGTTCTTGAAAATCTCTAGTAGCAGACACCTCACTATTCTTCCAAGAAGCTCTTTCAGCTTTTTGAACAATTCTAATTGCTAGAATTCCCATTCCTTCCCCCTCCTCCTCCCCCTATTGAATTGAAGTTTACCTCTCTGTTAGTTCCACCTATCTTACCTGGCTTCTGGGTCCAAGTAAAATGAGTCAGATCCCTAGGATATTCAATGTCATTCCACATCTTATTCTGGCTTAAAGAAACTTGGGATGGTTTGGGGATGACAGGGAATAGAATGCTTGACTTGGATCAGGAAGATCTAGGTTTGAAGCATGCCTCAGGCATTTACTGGGCAAAAATCTCAACCTCTCAGAGCCTTTGTAGCCTTACCAATAAAATGAGTTAATAATAGCTATGGCAATTACCTTCTGGGGTTGTTGTGATAACCAAATGAAATATGTGTAAAATACCTTGTAAACTTTAAGCTGTCATAAAATATCAGTGATGGTGATGATGATGATGATGGCTAGAGTCTATTATAGGACTTAATTAGGAGTAATCTCCAGACTGGTTTAGCCTCCAGGTTGTTCTCTGAGAAAACCTTCCCCTGGTTGTATCCTCTGTATCTTTTAATTGACTATATGATTGTGAAGATGTAGACTGCTGTAGAATATTGTTTGTGAAAGCTGCCTGTTTCCTTCTTATATTTTCTTCAAGGGAAGCTTCTAAATGTGTGTAGACATTTGTATTAAAAATTTTATAGAGATGAAATGTAGGCATATGGGACAGTACTTATTGGTTTTTTCTCAAATTTTCCCCTAGTAGTAATCCTAGCTGTGATTTGTTTTTTTTTATAATTATTTTCTCTCTCTTTGAAATATATTGAAAATCTATTCCATAACATTCATTTATACTACTCATCTACTAAACAACATTCATTAAATTTGTTGGTCATGAATGCATTTTGTTAATAAAACCATTTGAAAACTAGGAAGCATTTCTCTCTCTCTCCCTCTTTTCCTCTCCCACTGGAGAAAAAAAGAAAATTCTTGCAACAAATATTCATAGTCAAATAAAACATTCCCATATTGGCCATGTCTAAAACTGTGTTTCATTCTTCATATTTAGTCCATTACCACTCTGAGTGAGCAGTATTATTCATCATCATTTTTCTGGAATCATAATTTATTATTTCAATGATCAGAGATCTTAAGCCTTTCAAAATTCTCCACTATATACACTGTTGTTATTATGGTATGAATTGTACTCCTAATTGTACTTACTTCAGTTCATATATCTTCTTCATATAAGTCATATTTGTCTGAATTCATTCCCTTTGCCATTTTTATGGCACGAAATATTTCATTTTATATTTGTTTGGAATTTATATATGTTTGGAAAGCCATAAAAACTGTCAAAAACATTTTTGTATATACAGATAATTTTCATCTTCCTTTGATCTTTTTACAGTATAGACCAAGGAGTGGTATTGCTTGATCAAAGAATATGTGAAGCTTGGTAACTCTGGGGGTATGGTTGTAAATTGCTTTCTGGAATATCTGTACCAATTTACAGCTCTCCAAAAATTTTCATTTTTCCTTTTTTGTTAACTTCACCAATTTCCACCAAAATGGAATGAGAAATGAATATTGAGAGTGGATGCTTAAGTTGTGTTTAGTGATAAAAAGGAAAACCCAGTACATGGTGATTGAGTTCTTTTTATTTTATTTTTTCTAAATTTTTATTCATTTTAAGCTTAAATAAAAATGAGAAATAAAAGAAGATTTCTATGTACACAGTAGAACATGAGAGGATTCACTATAAAAGACTAAATTTCCACTTCAAGAAAATCTATATAATTAATAATACACATTGTTTCCAAAGCTACCCAGCTTTTCTTTGCTTCCTTATAGGTTTTCTTTTGTTCTTTGCTGTTTGTTTTAAAATTTATTCTCCCGTTCCCCCTCCCCAAAGAAGTATATAATTAAGTGAAGACATGTGTATATAAACATACACATATATAATCATACACCTATATGTAAGCCTCTACTATGCATATTTCCTCTTGCCATCTCTTTATCTGAAGGTAGATAGCATCTTCCTTCATAGATCCAAGTCTTCAATGGTTTTTTTTTTAATTATTCCACTCATTACCTCTATCAGAGCAGTATTCCAACACAATCACATCCTATCTGAGAGATTGTCCATGAAAGTTTTTTCCCCCAATTTTCTGCATTCCTTCTATCCTTGGCTACATTGGCTTTATGTTTATAGAAGAACGTTTTAATTTAAAAAGTTAAAATTATCAATTTCATATTTCAATAATGCTCTTGCATTATAATATACTTTAAGGTCTGATACTACTGAATCTCCTTCCTTTACATCTTTTTTCTCCAGTTTCATTGAAATTCCTGACCTTTCGTTCTTCCAAAATGAACTTTATTATTATTTTTTCTAACTCAGTAAGATAATTTTTTCCAGTAATTTAGTTGGGATGGATGGCTGAATAAATTGATTAGTTGGGTAAAATTATCATTTTTATCATATTGGCTTTACCTACTCATGAACAATAAATATTACTCAAATTATTTAAATCTGACTTTATTTGTATAAAAAGTGTTATACAGTTCCTGTGTCTATTTTGGCAGGCAGACTCTCAGGTATTTTATATTGCCTGGTTATTTTAAATGGTCTAAAACAATATTTAATAATTGGTGACACAGTGTAGTTTCCCTATTTTTCTTTTTTTGATTAAGTCTATTTTAGCTTTAATTTTGTCTGAGGTCATGATCACCCTATGTCCTTTTTTTTTCTTCTCCACATGACTGGGAAATAGAGCCATGACAGTAAACACACAGGACCATGTGTACTCTGAGAAATCCATGTCCACTACCTAATCACAAGCAGATGGAGCTGGTTGTCAATCATAGAGGGATAGAGTAAGCATGGGGCTTCAGGCACATGGCCATAACTACTTAGGAAACACAGCTGAGGTGTCTTCTCATCAAATGCCGCCTCTGTGGTGGAGATTATAAAAACCAGTTTTGGAAACCCCTCTGATGCTGGTGATCAAATTCTGGCTGCTTTTCTGAGCCTAACCAAGCTAGATTTTTCATAGATAAGGACAGGTATGTATGTAGGTCTGTGTAAAAATTGAAGAATTCCTTGCCTCTGATGTGAATTTATGAGTTTCTCTCTGGATCTGTCCAGTTGGGATTGGCTCCAGAGAGGAATGTCTACTTTGTGTGTTCCCAGAAGAATGAGGGTCTCTGGAGGGCTAGGGGACTTGTTATTGTCTGTGATTGTCTATGGGTAGTGGAAACAACTAGGAAACTGGTTCCAGCTGGTCAGATTATTAAGAGGGGCAGCCACAGAATTACCTCCAGGAGAGGTTAATTAGGCTTTTATCTGAGAGCACGATGCTCAAGCTCCCCCTGTCTCTCTTCTATAGGAATAACACCCAGAGAAGAAGGCAATAGCCTCCCAGCATGCACTCTGGGGTGTTCAATAAGTACTTGTTAATAATGATGATGTTGAAACCAGTGTGCAGCAATAAGTAACACAAAGAAACTCTAGGAAATATGACACTATCTTGCTTTTGATTAGGAATGGTTGATTTATACACACTTAATTTACCCTACTAGACTTCTCCAATGCATTAATTAGACTTCTTCCAGGGGGTTGCTACACTACAGAAATTAAAGGCAATGCTCTCCCCTCTTGTAGCCCCTAACCCAAGAATTAATGTAATCACCATACCATCTGATGATTGTATACACAATACAAACATCAGCAAAAAAATGCGTAGTATTAACTTCTGATTGTATATTACAAAGCAATTATGATCTGTGCTCTGTCCTTATCAACAGGATAATAAATGCTTACACTAGCAATCTCTCCATGACTGGAAAATAGAAGATTGATTGATTAAAACATGCTTATTTTGGCAACCCCTGCATGGCACTCACCCAGACTACTCTTCACCTTCTTCCTCCTATTTCATTGACACCATATTTAGCTAAGCATTTATTGTGTTTGATTTGTGGTTGCATGCCTACTTTTACTCCCTTTTTGGAGCTATGAGTCCTATCTTCCTCTTTTTACGGATGAGATAATTGAGTGCTGGAGAGGTGATGTTACTTATCCAAAGTTAAACAGTTAATCTTTCATCTGGGTCTACAACCTAGATTGATTGATGTTTGATTCATTCTTTCCATTCTTTTCTTCTCAATGCCTGGTTCAGACTTAGACTTGCTCTATCATTGTCTGGTTGTCACTTCTCATGCATACATTCTCAAACTCATTAGGGGCTTACCTCATCCCTTGATTTAGTTATCTACACCAGGTTCCCTCCTCAAGCTGAACTCCAAGTTTCCAACAAACATTCTTGGGTAAATACTGTACTCTACCACTCTTAGTCTGTTTTCTTTTTCATGGCAGCAACAGACCCATGCTTTATTCCCAAAGATATGTGCTTACACATACATGAACTCAGTCTCTGAAACATCTCAATAATTAATATTCTTTATGGCCCCTATTTGTCCCCACTCACCCAGAATTCTCTCTGGGAACATCACCATCTGGTACATTTTCTCTCTCCCCAGAGGCATTCAGTTTTCCTTTTGCAAGCAATCAAGACTACCAAGTCATTTGAACTAAAAGCAATTTTGTTTCAAGGCATATAAGGAACAGAAAGGGAAATGCTTAACATTCCAGAACTTAGCACAGTGCCTGGTACACAGAAAGTCCTGAATTAATGTTTATTGACTGACTGATTATAGATAGCATTCCTCACATTGAATCTTCCCTCTACTCTTATTTATTTCCCTTGTGGTTCAGATCACAATGCCCATAAGAGATTCCAGGAAGGAAGGAAGGAAGGAAGGAAGGAAGGAAGGAAGGAAGGAAGGAAGGAAGGAAAGAAACATTTATTAAGTGCCTACTATGTGCCAGGTGCTTTACAAAAATATGATCTCATTTGAGCTTCACAACAACCCTGGGAAGTAGGTGCTATTATTACCCCCATTTTATAGTTGAAGAAACTGAGGCAGGAAGTAGTTAAGTGACTTGCCCAAGGTCACACAGCTAATGTGTCTGAGTCTGGATTTGAACTTAGATCTTCCTGACTTCAGGCCCGGCACTCTATCCACTGTACTACCTTCCCATCCCTATAGTTCATGATTCCAATACTTGAAGTCCTGCTAGCCTGAGTGCACTACTATTGTGGGGTGTGGGGCTTGTCTCCTATCTTCTGTCTCCTCTCTAGGGTTAGCATTCCTTTTGCTCTAGTACAAGCTGATTTTATTTTGGCTTCTGGTGTATGCTCCCACCAGTTTTCTATGATTATCTCCTGTTCTTTACCTGTCATCTTTCCTCCCCATTTCTTGAAACCTACTCCACCCTCAATATGGCTTTTTCTCTTGCCCAGTTACTCCTGCTTAGTCCAAGGCATGATAGGAAAATGGAGGGCTCAACTCTTTGAATAAAGCCCAGGGCAGAAGAGACTGATTCCATCTCTTCCCAGTGCAAAGAACAGCCACCATGCTGGGAATTTGCTTCTGAGTGTGACTTTACAAACTATTCAAATAGTGCCACCAGTTTTCTAGGTCTCTGGAATTTTTGCTTTTGGAAACCTGGGAATTCTAGACCATGCATTGCGTATCCATCCGATTGAGCTCTTCTCTTTGAGTCTCTATCATAACTCTGTTCCTTCTCTTGTTTTTCTCAGTTCAATTTCTTAGTCCAGTATACTGAATATTCAGTAAAAACATTAACTGTAACATACACCTCATATATGCAGTTTTCCCCTCTTAGAAAAATGTATTTGTTGAATATCAGTTACAGACTTTAGCTTAAGCCCTTTATAAAGCACTGGAGAGTGTAAGTTCCTGTATAAAAGGTTCACCAGAACAACTGACTCCAAATATACTTATCCTGGAAGGTAACCTTTCCAGATATAGTGACAAATAACAGAAGGAAACATCCTCGTGTCATAAGCTCAGCTTATGCCACGTTGACACTGGGCTTATCTAGCTCAAAAATCGTGATAATCAAATCCTACCAGTTGTTTTTATCCTTTCCAGATTCAAAGGACCCAAGATATGTCTTAGTTCACAGTGTTCTGTAGAGTTATATGTAAGCTGTTTTGTTCTCCAAAGTGCCCAGTGCAGCACTAAGAAAATTTTGGTGCTCAATAAATGCTAAAGGAGCTACATATGACTTATGGGCTATAGTCTAGCTTATAAACTGGCTTTCAATCAGACCCTGGTGAACTAACCTTCAGCGACCTCACTTCTTTATATCTAGTATTTATAACAAAAAGTATTTATAGAGTGCCTGTGCTGTTTTCTGGCACTATTCTGCAAGACATAAAGTATAAAGGGCATGCAGTCTAGTTAAGGATAGAAACCAAACATGAAACAGAATAAGACTACTTATAATGAAATTCTAAATTATGTGGTATTGATATCAGAAATAATAAGAACATAGAAAAATATCCCTTTCCCTTGAAGGTTATTATTATTTTTTTTAAAGCAATCCAGGGTTAAGTAACTTGTTCAAGGTTACATGGCCAGTTATTTTTGTGTGAGTACAGAGTATCTGAGGCCAGAACCAATCCCAGGTCTCCCGATGCTGGGGCCAGCACTCTTACTGCGCCACCTGGCTGCCCCTAAGCAATTGGGGTTAAGTAACTTGATCAAGGTTACATGGCCAGTTATTTTAGTGTGGGTGTTAAGTATCTGAGCCTGGAACAGATCCCAGGTCTCCCGACTCTGGGGCTGGTGCTCTTACTCACTGCCGCCCCTCCCCTTAAAGATTATTGAGAAGTTAGGGGAGTTGCCTCAGGTCAGATGATACAATGGGGAGCCTTTGAGCCAGGGCTCCACAGATGCATCTTTGATGAATTTCATCAAAAGGGGTTCAGAGAAGGGGCAAATTACTGGGGCTGGGGCTGGAGTCATTAGAAAAAGCTTCATGGAGGTGTGAATTGGTCAAGGTCTTGAAGGATGGGTAAACAGAGAAGATAGAGAAGAAGAGATTTAGCAAAGGTAGAAAAGAGAAGGGAGTGCATTCCAGGCGATAAAGAATAGCAAGAAAAAAGGCATGGGGGCAGGACTGCTTTAGATATTATAGTAGTGAGAACCTCTATGATTTTATGATTATAAAGGTTGGCCATCCAAGTCATTTTCAACAACTCTTTTTTTTTTGCTCTATCAGAAAATTGGTTAAGAATTCACAATATCAATAGCAGAATATTCTTTCTGGATCATTACTCTTGAATGTGTCATATTTGACTGATAAGCTGGCAAGTAGAGCTATTGACAACTTGGTTAGAATGCCAACAAGCCTTGTCAAATAGTATCGTCTGAATGGGAAATATGGCATTTCTAACCCCTGGAGTACTTATTTTGCTAGTTTTTTTTTTCACCATATGCTTTCTAATATCCATCTGACCTAAATTAACCACCATTGTACTATTCTTATAAGTGAGCATTGGTGTTTATTTCAAATACATTGGATTTTTAAATTTTAGTCAGACATCTACAGATCCTTTGTCCTGTTCCTTTAGGGTGAAGTTTAAGACCCCTGGAATAACAGTTGAGATAGCCTGGTTGTTCCTCAGCACTGCAAGAAAGGAACAGGTATCTGTTAAAATCATCTGGTCCTCTTGTTCTCCCCCAGTTCTATTGCCATCCCCCTTATTTAACAAGAGAATCAAATCTGAAGCCACACTATGAAGGTCAGTTCTGGAGGTTTGCTCTCCCCCAGC
>NW_027187289.1:4785052-4816599 GCF_028583685.1 Petaurus breviceps papuanus
CTCTCCCCCAGCTCATTGCCTGCAAACATCCTCAGGATGGGAGAGAAGCTGATGCCCTTACTTGAGTTGCTGTCAACAATTAGTGTCTTCCTGCTCCTATAACTCAACTGTCCTGCCTCACTGAACAAAGTAACACCAAAAGGTAGGAAAGGATGCTGGGGGAGAGAAGCACTGAAGACAAACTTCTCATACTTTATAATTTTGTCTATGACCAGTATGCTGAACTTTGTATCTTGGACAAAATTATTCCTCCCTATTGGCTGATCCTACTACCCTAAACACTTAATGAATGGGTTCAGAGAAATTCACATAGGGTGAGTTTTGAGGCTAGTTCTTTTTTTCCCCCTAAAAATGAAGCTCTGACAATATTCTGGTTTTCTGGTTAAAATTTACTATTGTTTTATCAAATCTCAACCCATAAAGAAAATTTTGATTGAATTTTAAATTTTCATTTGTTTTATAAATATAGCTGTGTTAATTCTACCAAGTCCTTTGGACATGGAAGACAGACAATCTAATGCAGGATATTCACAGATCTTTTGAATTCTGTTTTTTTTTAAAGCTATCTGTGTCTTATAAAAGTCTACCTGTTAATCTGCAATCAATTTTCTTTGTTGACAACACAATTGTTTTAGTAAACTCATGAGAATTTAGTAAGAGGAAATTCTGTTTAATGCTGTGTTTTCTTTTAGAATTATTAACCTTTTCATCACCTATCACAGATAGGTGTTCCCTACTTATTATTTGGAATCTGGCTAAGTACTGAAAGGTGAACATCATCCTTGGGAAAAATGTTATTTCCCACTTGGAAAACATAATTTTGATATTGTAGTGCTAAAATATTCTTTTTGAGCTTTCTGAAAACTAAGGGATATCTTTTAATCTCCCACATAAATGAATAAATTCTGAGTTTGAGTAGGAAATTGCAACTTTTACAAGATTCTGATGGAATTTTGTATTTCAGGGTTTTTTTTTTGCTGTTGCAGACAAGTTTTACAGAATTAATTGTAAACCAAAGCTGATTTTTTTTTTTTGCCTTTTGGAAGGAAATTGGAGTTAAGTAACTTGCCCAAGGTTACATGGCTAGTATTTTTGTGTGGGTGTTAAGTGTCTCAGGCCGGAACCGAACTGGGGTCCTCCGGACTCCAGGGCCGGCACTTTACTCACTGCACCACCTAGCCACCCTGAAAGCTGATTTTTTTTTTTGAGACAAATGATGGTACTATCGAACAATTCCTGTTTCTGTCCCAAGGAGTACAAAAAATTGGCTTGATTTTGAATCAGGTGACTCTTTCATAATACAATGATGATGATATTATGTATTGAGTTCAAATTCATGTAGAATGCTAAACTTTACAAAATGTTTTCTTCACAACAACCCAATGAGTTAGTAGTGCAAGTACTATTATTTTCCATTTTACAGATGAAGATATTGAGGCTTAGAAAGAAAAAGTGGCTTGCCTGTTCTAAGACATGAGCAAATTGGAGTTCAAGAGGTTACTCACAGTCATCATGCTACGAGTCGGTAGAATAGGACTCCTGACTCTTAATCCCCTTCCATTATGCCATCCTGCCTCTCAAACCATGAATCAATAAATCAGTACATCCATCAACAAGTACTGAGTACCTACTATGTTGCAGGAAACGTTCTAAGAGTTGAGGATATAGATACAAAGAATAAAATAATCCATACTTCCAAGGAGTTTGCATTCTATACCAAACTTCTTGTGCACTATAAGTAGTTCCATGTGTAAAAAGGCCATGGCAGAGAGAACAGGGTGCTGGACTTGGAGTCAGGAAGACCAGAGTTCAAATCCTGCCTCAGATACTTATTGCTATGTAACCTTAGGTCAGTTGCTTAATTGCTCACAGCCTCAGTTTCCTCAGATGTAAAATGGGAAAAACAATAGCACCTACTTCACAGGGTTGTTGGATAAAATGAAATAATACACATAAAACACTTTATGAATCTTAATGTATTGCACAGATGTTAGTTATTACAATGACATCATAAGATTTTAAAGTTGGAAGAGATACTTTAGAAATTGTCTAGGTTAGGCCAACTTGACATTTTACAAGAGATGAAACTCCTGAGAGGTGAGTGGCTTTAACCTGAGCTCCTATGGTAACAAGATTGTGTTCCCTTTGTGGAAAAGTGAGCTGGCAAGCTGAACTCTGGGATTCTAGATTCTGGACCTGCCAAGAACAAGTTCTGTGACCTTTTGTAAATCACTTCAGTGTCCTCACCTACAAAATGGAAAGGTTGGATTAATAGAGCTTTATTTTCTAGGATGCGTATTTAGAGTGGAAACACAATAGGATAATAAACTGAGTGAGGACAATTAGTTGCCTTAGAGATGTGAAAAAGGCATGGATTCGGAGTCAGAGTCGGTGGACCTGGCTTCAGAATCTGGCTCTACCCCTTAACACTTGGGTGATTTTGGCCGAGTAACATCACATCTTGGTACCTTACCTTATTCATCTTTAAAATGAAAAGGTTGGATGAGGTGGTCTTTGAGATGACTGCCAGTTCTGGATCAATGACTCTATAATCCCATGATCCTGTGCATTCTCATACTATTATTATTCTTTACAAAATGTAAACAAACCTGTCTTTCCTAATTTATTTGATATAGCATGTTATATAGAACCATGGACATTTGGGAGCTTCAACATGATACAAAAAAGAGAAACTCTCTGGAAAAGGAATTTGTAGTTCTGTGGGTTGATTCTGAAAGATAAATTTATCTGCCTCAGAAATGTTATCTAGGGCAGGGAAAATTGAGATAAGAATAGTGTGGTTTAGTGGAAAGAACTGAGTGAATGGAGAAAACTATGTCAGGAGTCTAGTTCTGGTTCTGCTGATAACAAGTTTTATGACCTTTTGCAAATCACTTCAGTCTCCTCATCTACAAAATGTGAAGGTTGGATTGAAAGATCTTTAAATTTGGGAACACATTTAAAAAAGAAATCTGATAGAATAATAAGCTGAGTGAGTACATGGAAAAATGTCCTGGTTCACTAGACACAGAAGCTTAATTATTCTTGGCTCTGAGGGTAAATCCTTAAGAGAGACCCTACAGATATCCTTCTCTTTGGGGTTTAACAGAAACCTGCCCCAATTGGTTAATGAATGCCATGATTAGGATTGTTTTGATACAGCAGATTCTCACACTGGGTTGGACTAGATGCCTAATGAGTTTGAATTCGAACAGAAAGAACTTTAGGTTTAAAGTCCAAGGATTTGTGCAGAGCTAAGTAAGTTACTTCATATCTCTATATCTCAGTTTCTTCCTTTTTAAAACGAAGGAATTGGGTTAGATGAATATAATGTCCTTTCCAGTTCTAAAATCCTCTGATCCCATGGGTCAACATTAGCATGGTCAGGATTGGATCAGTATCCTTGGTTTTACTCCAACTCCATCCCTAACAGATCTGAGCACTAGTAGTAATATTTGTGCTCCAGAATTCCCTAGTTTAGGGATAATTCAATCAACAGACATTTCTTAAACACCCACCATGAATTGAGTACTCTGCTGGGTTCTGGGAATACAAATACAAAAGCAAACTAGTTTCCACCCTCAAAAACCTTATAATCTATAAGAAATGAAGCATCCCAAGAATCTTTCCTCATTTGTGCAGAAAAATCAGACCTATTTTCTCCACACTGGTCCAGAACTTGACTAGCCTTTGTGGTCAGGAGAGTTAAGGTAGTGCTTGCTTTGGTCCTGACTTTAATGCATTCTCCTTCATGTTAAGCAGCAGCTTATCACTAACTAACCTGAGGAACATGGGAGGTTTGGTGGGTAGCTAGAATAGAGACTAACAAATGGTTCTGTAGGAGAACAGCAAAATGTGTTCCCAAACCAAGTCCCACCCACACTCTGGGTATGATTGCTTATGCAAAAACCAATTAGTTCCATTCCCATATCATCTTTCTTTTCTTGGGTTAAGTAAAGAAGAGTAACCTAGTGAGGGTGAGTAATGAATTTAAATGATTTCTTGTTTTTTTTTTTTCTTTGCTCGTTTTTGGGAAGGCAGTTGGGGTTAAGTGACTTGCCCAAAGTCACATGGCTAGTAAGTGTGTCAAGTGTCTAAGGCCATATTTGAACTCAGGTCCTCCTGACTCCAGGGCCAGTACTCTATTCACTGCACCACCTAGCCGCCCTGAATCTAAATGATTTCTAAGCTACTGTGTTATAAAAGTTTTAAGAGGAATGCTAATTAATGATCAGTAATAATAGGTCCAAAGAGACTCTTGGTTTACTAAGAACAGAGAGACACCAGGGAATAGCATGGTATTGAGAGTTAGGAAGGTGTATTAAAATCCCACCTCTGAAACTGTATGATTCTGGATAAGTCATATAATTTCCCTGCCTTCCCTCTGTTCTTTCCTTTTTATCCTGTATATAGCATGCTTTGTTTTTATTTGTTTGCATTTTGTTTTCCCTGTTATATTGTAAGCTATTTGAAGGCAGGGACTATCTTTTGCCTCTTTTTGTGTCCCCAGCATTTAGCACAGTATCCTGCACATAATAGGTGCTTAATAAATATTTATTGAATTGAAATATATGTAAAATGAGAATAGTGATACCTGTAGTCCCTAACTCACAAGATCATTTTGAGAGTCAAATGCCACAATATCCATAAAGCACTTTTCAATCTTTAAAGTGATATATAAATTCAGGTTACTATTAATAAGGGATAAATCTTTCCTCTATTGTACTGCTTTGCCTTCAAAGGGTTCCTGAGGGTCCAGGGACTAATACTTGTGAACCCTTAGGTGGAAAGCAGAGGTACCAAGTATGTAGAAAGTTATAGGGCAAAGGTTATTTGCCTTTTGTTGTAAACTGAATCTCTCTCTCTCTTTTTTCGTCTTTTTGGAGGGGGTGAAGGCAGAGCAATTGGGGTTAAGTGACTTGCCCAAGGTCACACAGCTAGTTAAGTGTCAAGTATCTGAGGCTAGATTTGGACTCAGGTACTCCTGACTCCAGTGCCAGTACTGTATTCACTGAGCCACTGTAGCAGCAAGCACCCCAGCATCCCCAGGATGGCTGCCAACACAGGTTCTTAGATCTGCTTTTCTGAAGGAAAGCAACTCAAAATGGGTTAACAATCTTGCTTTAATCAAACATATGTCATTTACCTAGTTCAGGGGGAAAAGGTCAACACCCCAGACTTCAGAGAATACAGATAGAAGTTACAAGAAGACAGAGAAACAGATCAAGCAGACCAGCCTTCAACTGTCTGACCATTACATCCATATACCTAGTCACAGTTACCAGAGAGGGAAGCATCAACATCTGGGTTTTCAAAGCTGGGGGGCTCAACAGCTGCCCAGAGCCTTGTCTGGTCAAATCACACAATACTTCTCAAACCAAAACAAAGCCTCACATCAGAGTTTATATAGCCTTCTTCTGGCTCAGAGAATGTAACAACCTTCTTGACCCACTGCCCAATCAAAAAGCATTCCACAGGCCCCAGGTGCACTTAAGCCTATCAAAGGGCCTAGGGGCAGGGAAGAGCTAAAATTCCATTTGCATAACAGCCATATAACAGCCCCATAAACTGGATTTCTTTAGGTATGCCCAGGTCTAAAATAGAGGGTTTTTTTGAGTATGCCTAGTTTGCCTAACATGACCTGCTGTATTCCCCACCATAAAGGTGTGATAGTCCTTCCTTTGATTGACTGCCTGTATCTTTAAAAGTGATGAGACTGAAACAAATGCTCTCTTTTCTACCATTTTTCTGCTAGCTCTCTCCAGTTTTTCCAAAACCTTCATGAAGGTGCAGTGTATCATTAGTACCAGAGAGGAGAAAATCCCATACCAGTGGGCTTTGGGAATCAAGTTTCTGTGTCATGGACCCCTTTGGTAGTCTGGTGAAGTCTATGAATTCCTTCTCAAATTAATGTTTGTAAATGTATAAATAAATTACTTAAGGATTACAAAAGAAACCAAAGGTTATTGAAAATAAAGATGTAGCTTTTTTCCTCATACAAGTTTATGGATCCCCTGAAATCTCTAAATGTTTTTGGTGAACCCCAGGTTCACCTACTCTAGGGCTAATTCTGATATAGCTATACTATATATACAGAATTTTATTGGCTCCATGAAAAACAAAACAAAGCAAAACAAAACAATTTTGATTAGGTGAAGCAATGCTAAAAGGGGAAGTTAATTTCAAAAGATCTATGGGCAACTGATCCATGGCAGAGTAGGGGTTTTGTGATTTTTAAGGAAGGGTTTGATTGTAAGTATTAAAAGCAAAATATTGAGGATAAAGGCAATGCTATATGGCGAATATCTAACCTGGAAGGAGCAGCCATGACCAAATCACTGATGAAAGAAGGAATTTCTGTAAAGCCATCATAACTATGAAGTATAATGGAGGATGTAGTTTTTCTCTCACTATTTTGTGGGTCCTAAGATATCTTGGGGGACACTGTGTTACATTTAGTTTTTTCAGGTGGTCTTTGATTATTCCTATGTTTCTAACATACCATGATTCTTTAATTCCATGGATTCAAGGATCCCTTCCTCCCCACCAACCCACATCTCTCAGAGGAAAACAATCTCTATCCTCCCATAATTGGACAGGGATAAGGGTGTGATGGTAAATGTTTAACAGTCAGCTTTCCAAAAAGTATGACATACTTTAAAGTTTAATCTGCATTATTAACATTTTTGCCATCTTTTTTCTAAGTTTAGATAACCAACAAAAAAACAAATGAAACCCTAACTTGTAGTATTCATTTGCTAGTTTCTCAGGTGTAAATACTTACTTTTAATATTTAATAATTGGATCAGGAGTTGATTGGAACTGACTGTGTCTAGCACAACCCTGGACAGGGAGCAAAGTGGCACAGTCATGATCCTGCTATATTGTCATCCATATTTCTATGACTTGTGGTCCCTTATTTATGAAGAGGGAGAGAAGGACTTAAACCTAGGAAAAGAGCATAGATTTCATGGGGTGGTCATGGCAAAAAAAGACAAATTTTACAATTTGTCATGTGTATTAGAAAGAGCTAGGGACTCCCAAATGGTGCTGTTTCTTTTGTTCAAGGAGACTCACAATGAATGCAGGGGGAACTATAATGAACATAAGTAAAAGTAAATGTTTAACTGTAATTTCATATCATCAGCAGTGATGGGAGAAGAGGGAGAGGAGGCATGTGACACTGAAATCATTATGATAGAAAAAGCTGTAAGTAGAAAACTGAAAGGAGAGCAGGATTTGGCCAATTTCTCATGACATGCATCAAAAACAGTATTTTTCATGGCAGGCTAAGGATTTCACAGTATTTGTGGCTTGTGACATTGTGATTTACATGGAGACTAATAAGAGGAAAGAGTGACCACATTCTAAGTGTGGAAGTGAGATGTAACTACATGATAATTGAAATCAAACATGTGTTTTCCTTTCTGGAACCCATCATAAAGGTTCTTTGAGATCAGTGTGACTCTCATCTTGTGCTTTCTGGCTTATCCTGAATATGAAATTTTGTTGGCTGACTTGGGTGGGGGAAGTTCCTTACAAGACTAACTCTCTGGAGAAGTTTATGAGCTTGATTTACTCATTCTGAGAAAGACAGTACATAACTGTCAAAAAAATCAATGACCTGAGAGACATAATGCCTGGGTCCTGGTATCTTTCTAACTACAAACTTTTGGTAAATAATTTAACTCCTTTTGCTCTTAGTTTCCTCCCCTATACAATGAGGAGTTGGAACTAGGTAATTTCTAAAGTTCCTTCCAGCTCTAATATTCTAGGTTTTTGTTCACTTACATACAGACCTTTGTATAAAGAAGAGAAAGCCCATGTACTTATCAGGGCTAATGGTGACAGGAAGAAAATGCATCTGAATGAGCTGAATTCCAGGGCAGAGCAAGTGACTCCATCAAGGAAAGGAAGTCTGCTGTGTTCACCATGGTCAGGTCTCCTTTAGGACAATGGTCCTTCAAGCATCATTCAGGATCACTAGTACTTAGGGGTCTTCCAGAGGGCCTGAAGGCTAGTCTCATAGAGTTTCACACTGATAGTATGATGAAGTCTGTTGTTTGGAGCCTTATATGATTTGTTCATTTACCTCATCAGAAGCAGTCCCATTCTTTCTATTAATTCTTTTGAGGACTTTTTGTAATGCCACGTGTGAGCAGCCAAGACAGATGGTTCACTTTAATTTGCTGAAACTGTTCTGTGGATTTAAGATAGACTTTAAATTCTTCAGAGTCATAAGTATACATTTTTGAAGCTGAAAAAAACCCAAAGAGGGGCGGCCAGGTAGCACAGCAAGTAAGAGCACCGGCTCCAGTGTTGAGAAGACCTGGAGATCGAATCCCGGGCTCAGACACTCAGCACCCACCCAGAAACACCTGGCCATGTAACCTTGAGCAAGTTACTTAACCCCAATTGCTTAGGGGTGGCCAGGTGGCTCAGCGAGTAAGAGTACCGGCTCCAGTGTTGGGATGACTTGGAGATCGAATCCCGGGCTCAGACACTCAGCACCACACCCAGAAATAACTGGCCGTGTAACCTTGAGCAAGTTACTTAACCCTGATTGCTTAAAAATAAATAAATAAATAAATAAAAATTAAAAAAACGAAAAAAACCCAAAGTAAGACAGGTTTGACTGGGACATGATACAAGAGGCAGAAGCCCACATAGGGATTTTCAGGAAACTGAGGGGAAAAAAAGCTCAGCCTAGGGTAAAGCTGTTGCTATCATTGTTACTGGGGGTCAAGTAGGTAGGGAAGGAAATCTGCCCTGGGATGATGACATCTGTTCCCTTTAAGTTTTCTGCCTGAGGGCAAAGTCCCATGGCCTTGCCCTAGTCATGGCTCCAGACTTCAGAGTTAGGTTATCATAATGAACATGTCAGTATGCTTAGTATCTTGCTTAGTCTAACAGCTATATCTGGAAGGTCAGATGGATAGCAATCTCTTTGGGTCAACTTATTGCCTGCTCAAATTTATATGTATTATATAATATTAATAATATAATACATTAATATTATAAAATATTAATATATATTTTGCTACAACAACTCATGAAGACTGCTTAATACTCTGAGGAGTTGTCAGGCATGTGTTGGAAAATGTTTAATGACTGAATCTTTGTAAAGTATAGCATATTTTAAAGTTTAATCTGCATTATTAACATTTTTCTCCATCACTTTCTTAAGTTTGGACCACCAATAAAGCCAAAAAATAATCAAATCTTGATTTATACTGTTTGCTGATTTCCAAGGTGTAAATATGCTCATACCGAAAATTTAACAATAGGCTCTTGTAAGATAGTATGAGCTGCCTGCAGCACTAGCCTAATTCCAGTGAAGATAGCAAACTATATCAAAACTACATTAAAAAAAACCCAACAAAACATGGATCTTTTGAAGTAATGAGGAAAGAAATCTTACTGATGCAGTTAATTGTATAAAATGTTTTACTTGGTTGTTGTTTTTTTGTGCTTAAAGAGTACCAAAATGTCATCACTATGTTGAGGTCAAGGTTCATTGAATCTTACTGTGGCTGTTAAGACCAATATGAGGTTGGAAGGCTCTACTATAAGATGGGCACAAATAGTCCATATGAATATTTGGAGTGGAGATGTCTCTGAATTTGCATGTCTCATATCTTTTGAGCTATTGCAATTCTGCTTTGCTCATGGGGCACGGCACCTCCTTTGAGGCAGGCATGCCATGCTAAGCAGTCCTGTTCCAGTGTCTCCCATGTCTTACAATTGATTCCAAAATTCTTCAGGGAGAACTTGAGAATGTCCTTGTGTCTCTTCTGATCTCTTTGTGAGCACTTGTCTGAGTTCTCCATAAAATAGTCTTTTAGAAGAATGTATGTTTGGCATTTGAACAATGTAACCAGCCCATCAGAGTTGTGCTCTCTGTAGTTGAATTTGAATACTTAACAGTGGAGCTCAAGAAAAGACCTCAGTGGGGGTGGCTAAGAGGCGCAGTGAGTAAAAGCTCTGGTCCGGGAGTCAGGAGGACCGGAGTTCAGTTCCGGCCTCAGACACTTAACACCCACACACACACACAAAATTAGCCATGTAACCTTGGGCAAGTTACTTAATGCCCCTCCCCCCCCCCCCAAAAAAAAAGAAAGAAAAGACCTCAGTGTCTGGTCCCTCGTCTTGCAGGTAATTTTCAGAATCTTTCTAAGACAATTCAAATGGAAACAATTTAGTTTACTGGCATAGTGCTAGTATCTTGTCCAGATTTCACAGTCACACAAGAATGAGGCCAACACAACAACTCTGTAGA
Source organism: Petaurus breviceps papuanus (assembly GCF_028583685.1). Taxonomy (NCBI): domain Eukaryota; kingdom Metazoa; phylum Chordata; class Mammalia; order Diprotodontia; family Petauridae; genus Petaurus; species Petaurus breviceps. The sequence continues at coordinate 4,795,332 of NW_027187289.1, forward strand.
ACTTCAGTCTAAAGCCTCTTCTCTCCCATACTTTCCTTCTGAGCCTCACAGACACTGAGGTAGCTCTGGCAATGGGTATATCAATCTCATCATCTATGTGTCATCCCCAGAAAGTATACTATCAAGGTAAGTGAACTTATCAACTAAATTCAAAATTTCTCCATTTGCTGTAACCAGTGGTTCCATGTATGGCTGGTGTGGTGCTGGCAGGTGGAGAATCTCCATTTTCTTGGCATTAATTATCAGGTCAAAATTAGCACAAGTGGCCGTGAATTGATCCATACTCTGTTGCACTTCAGCCTCAGAGGCTGTATTGAGTGTAAAAGTGATGTTCCAACTCTCCCTTCAATTGAATCTTGGTTCATAGCCTTTTATTTTTTTCTTAAAAAATTAATTAATTTATTTTTAATTTTTAACATTTACTTCCATAAGTTTAAAAATTTTTCCCCCTTCCTTCCCTCTCTCTCCCCAAGAGAGCCTACAATATTATATAGGTTTTACATATACATTCCTACTAAAATATTTTCACATTAGTCATGTTGTATAGAAGAATTATAATGCATGAAAAAGAAAAAACAAAACAAGTCTGCTTTGCTTTTTCTCTGGTTGTGGATGTCATTTTCTATCATGAGTCCTTTGGAAATGTTTTAGGTCCTTGCATTGCTGAGAAGGTCTAAGTCTATCAAAGTCAGTCATCACAGGCTGTGGCTGTTACTGTGTACAATGTTTTTCTGGTTCTGCTCCCCTCACTCAGCATCAGTTCATATAAGTCTTTCCAGGTTTTTCTGAAGTCCACCCGTTCATCATTTCTTATAGCACAGTAGTATTCCATTACATTCATATGCCACAACTTGTTCAGCTATTCCCCAAATGATGGGCATCCTTTCAATTTCCAGTTCATGGCTACCATAAGAGAGCTGCTATAAATATTTTTGTACGTGTGGATCCTTTCTCAATTTTTGTGGTCTCTTTGGGATACAGCCCTAGAAATGGTATTGCTGGGTCAAAAGGTATGCACATTTTTATAGTCCTTTGGGCATAGTTCCAAATTGCTCTCTAGAATGGTTGGATTAGCTCACAGCTCCACCAACAATGAATTAGTGTTCCAACTTCCCCACATCTTCTCCAACATTTATCATTTTCCTGTTTTGTCATGTTAGCTAATCTGATAGGTGTGATGTGGTACCTCAGAGTTGTTTTGATTTGAATCTCTCTAATCAATAGTGATTTAGAGCATTTTTTCATATGACTAGAGATAGCTTTAATTTCTTCCTCTGAAAAATACTGTTCATATCCTTTGAGCATTTATGAATTGGCAAATGACTTGTGTTCTTGTAAATTTGACTCGGTTCTCTATATATTTTAGAAATCAGATCTTTATCAGAGATACTAGTTGTAAAAATTCTTTCCCAGTTTTCTGCTTCTCTCCTAATCTTGGTTGCATTGGCTTCATTTGTACACTTTCCAATTTAATGTAATCAAAATAATCCATTTTGTACTTCATAATGTTCTCTATCTCTTGTTTGGTCACAAATTCCTCTCCATAAATCTGACAGATAAACTATTCCTTGGTCCCCTAATTTGTTTAAAGTATCATCCTTCATATCTAATTGTGTACGCATTTGGACTTAATTTTGGTATATATTGTCATATGTTGTCCTATGCCCAGTTTCTGCCATACTCTTTTCCAGTTTTCCCAGCAGTTTTTCTCAAATAGAGAGTTCTTATCCCAGAAGCTGGGGTCTTTGGGTTTATCAAACAGTAGATTGCTATAATCATTGACTACTCTGTCTTATGTACCTAACTTATTCCACTGATCTACCCTTATATTTCTTAGCCAGTACTAAGTGGTTTTGATGATTGCTACTTTATAAAACAATTTAAAAATCTGGTATGGCTAGGCCACCTTCCCTAGCATTTCTTCTTTTCATTAATTCCCTTGACATTCTGAACCTTTTGTTCTTCCAGATAATTTTTTTTTTGCTTTTTGGAGGGGGAAGGTAGGGCAACTGGAGTTAAGTGACTTGCCCAAGGTCACATGGCTAGTTTTAGTGTCTAAGGCCGGATTTGAACTCAGGTCCATCTGACTCCAGGGCCGGTGTTCTATTCACTGTGCCACCTCGCTGCCCCTCAGATAAATTTTGATATTCTTTTTTCTAGCTCTATAAAATAATTTTTTGGTAGTTTGATTGGCATGGTACTGAATAAGTGAATTAATTTGGGTAGAATTGTCATTTTTATTATATTAGCTTGACCTACCCATGAGCAACTGATGTTTTTTCCAATTATTTAGATCTGATTTTATTTGTGTAAAAAGTGTTTTGTAATTGTGTTCATATAGTCCCTAGGTTTGTTTTTGGCAGGTAGATTCCCAAATATTTTATAATGTTTACAATAACTTTAAATGGCATTTCTCTATCTCTTGCTGTTAGGCTTTGTTAGTAATATATAGAAATGCTGAGGATTTATGTGAGTTTATTTTACATCCTGCAACATTGCTGAAGTTGTTTATTATTTAAAGTAGTTTTTTACTTGATTCTCTAAATATATTATCATATCATCTACAAAAAGTGATAACAGTTTCTTCTGTGCCTATTCTAATACCTTCAATTTCTTTTTATTCTCTTATTGCTAAAGCTAATGTTTCTAGTACCATATTGAATAACAGTGGTGATAACGGACATCATTGTTTCACCTCTGATCTTATTGGAAATGCATCTAGCTTATCCCCATTACACATAATGCTTGCTGATGGTTTTAGGTAGATGCTATTTATCATTTTAAGGAAGGCTCCATTTATTCCTATGTTCTCTAGTGTTTTTTTTTAAATAGGAATGGGTGTTGTATTTTGTCAAAAATAGCCTTTCCAAGTACAATAATTTACTATTAGTGTGGTGGCTGATGCCATTTGGTTGATCAACCAAATGGTTGATGCCATTTTCATCTTGGTTGAAAGTGTCTTGACAACATTGCTGAAAACATTATGCTTAAAAGCATGCACACAATAAGTACACAGCCCTGCTTCTCTCCACTGGTAATGGGGAAATTTTGACAGCATTTTCCAGTAATAAGAACCCTGGCAAGCATAGCATCATTGAACAGGTATATAATGCTGATGAACTTCTCTGGATAACCAAATTTTATCATGATCTTCCACAGGCCCTCATGACTGATAGTATCAAAGACATTGGTCAGATCAACACATATTGTGTACAGACCTCTGTTCTTCTTCTGGAGCTGTCCATATTGACTGTTCCTCAGCTCTTTCTGAAGCCACACTGGCTCTCATGCAGATGACCATCTTCTGGGTGAAGGATAAGCCTATTATGGAGTACTATGGCAAGAATCTTGCCAGCAATGACTAAGAGAGAGAACTCCCTGTGATTGTCACAGGATAATCTGTTTTCTTTTCTGTTATAGAGATGGATAATGGAGGTATCTTTATTCAGCTTTTAGGAGAGCTCCTGCCTCATAAAACTCAGCTGTTACAGAATTAGCACCAGTCACTTTGCCATGTGAGAGGAACCTAATGGAATTCAAATCACTTTTTCAGTAGGATGTTTGGCTATAGAGGAATTGATTCAACCTGAGGTATACAGTCAGTGGCTTCAGCATGATGGTCTGTTGAAAACACTATGGAAGTGTTCATCCCATCTCTGCAGGATCATGTCCTTATCACTAATCAATGTGGCTTCATCAGCACTGAGCAGTTGAGATGTGCCTTAGGTTCTCTGACCCAAAAATAGCCTTTAGGGTAAAGTGTTTTGGATTGTTACTATCAGGGTAAAACTGAATTTCAATTGCCTTCTTACTGAGTCAAGAATCCATCTGTCTAAGCTTCACTGCATTTTACTTTTGATGGAGCTAAATGCTGCCTTCTTAGAGACTGATGACCTATCCTTCTGGTAAACCTTGTGTAGTTCTCTTTTTTCACCCAGCAGCTTCTGAATTTCCCCATCATCTTCACTAAACCAATCTTAATGTTTGTAAGTGTTCTGACCCAGATGAATAAATGCTGTGGTGTATACCAAATCTCTTTTCTGCTTCACTGTTGTCAACATGTTGGCTCAACTTTCCCTCCAAGTTACCAAGGAACTGTTCACTCAGAGAAGAGAAGAGCTCTAATCAATTTACATTAATTATTCTGGTGGTCATCTTGCCTTGGGGTCACCACTTTTATTGAATGCAAATGTTTATCTTGGAGAGGATAAATCTATGAAAGGTCCAGTACGCTGTACCACATCTCACCTTCCTCACTCTCACATACTTTTTGTCTGTTTTTCTTTTAATGATATGTCTATTAAATACCAATGTTTGATGTGAGGGTGCATCCATGAAGTTTTATTGTGTTTAGGTAAATGGAAGATAGTGTTGGTGATGAGAAGGTCTTGAGATGCACAAGTGTTAAATAGTAAATGACTGTTGCTGTTGCTGTCTCCAACTGCAGTTCTCCCAAGCATTCCCTGCCATGTTGGCTAGTTTGTGCCTACTTTGGTGTTAGTGTCACCTAGAATCATAAGTGTGTCTTTTTTTGGCACATTGATGATGAGGGTCTCCAGGTCTTCCTAAAATATTTCTTTGACCTCATCAGGGTTTATCATGGTGGGAGCATTGACACTGGCAATAGTGATGTGGCACTTTCTGGCAAGTGGCAATTACACTGTCGGGAGTCTGTCATTCACTCCTTTGGGGAGGCATAAAAGCTTGTTGTCCAGATAGTTTTGATTGCAAAACCTTCATCAGCTTCACAAAGCTCCCCATTACTTCAGCCATTCCAGAGAAACATGTATTCAGCTCTGATAAGCTTGCCTTCTCTTACCAGCTTTGTTTCACTCAGGACTGCTATTTGGATGTGATATCTGCTGAGTTCTCTTGCAACAAGAGCTATTTGTTCATCAGGTCTACTGGATTTCATGTTGTCCATAAGAATGTGTACATTCCATCTACCAAGAGTGAGTAGAGTCATCTTCACAAAAATTTTTGTACGTGTTTTTGTGTGTGTGATTTGACTGCAGGGTGGAATCCCTACCTGTCATGGTAAGCAGGCTAGGGTTAGGTTGGGTGAAGCAAACATTTTTAGGGTTCATTTTCTAGCCCCTTTCTTGCACCAGGAGGTGAGCAGTGCAGTCCTTAAAAAGCCTGCTCTGACACCCAGGAGGCTGCTGAATACCACTACTGCTTCAGTCCAGTGAGAAGATGATCTTATGGTCTGGGCTGCTGTGTACAGGCAGTGATTTCAGTTCCCAGTGTATCTGTATCTTCTGCTTCATCACTTGCCTATTGCCACAAGACTTTGAGGTGGGTAAAAATTATAAAATGGAATGGGTGATGTCTTTTGACTCATGCATAAATTTGATTTAGGTGAAGCAGAGTTGCATGAAGTTATCAACCTCACTCTCTCTTCCAGAATCATCAGAGTTCAGTGGCAAGACAAAAATCAAGACAACTGGTGATGGTTCAGGATGCAGTGGATGACATCAGTGTCTTTGCTGTCTTACCAAGCTCTATGCCTTCATGACCATTGGAACAAATTGTTCTCATCTTCCCATTCCACCAAAGGAAGTCTTTACATGCTTGGGGTAGATATTTTGCTAACATACCTGCAGGTTTGAGGCCTGTTGGTTACACTCAACCTGGTTTAACCTGTCAAAAAGATTTATCAGGATGTGACTGCTACGTATGCTATGGCTTCTTGATGCCACAGGTGAGAACGGTGTGACTGGTTGGATAACAAAGGAGGAAAGCAGCCCAGAAAAGGGGTTGGCAGCCCTCACACTAGAGGTACCAGCCTTCCCTGAACACCCATACCCCTCAAAATGCTTTACTACACAAATGTTAAATAGGAAAGATGACAATAAGTTGAAGGAGAGAATGAAACCAAGAAATACGGTTTCTTAATGATAAAAAGATTTTTTCACAAAAAATCAACATGTTATATAAAAAGATTGATGAATATAAAGTAAAGTTATATTAGGTGTTCCAAGAAAATTCAAATTTAATTGAAACAGGAAAGCTAAGACATTTTTATAATCAGCATAGGGACTTTGTACTACACTTAATTCAGAAAAGAAATTTAGATTCATGACACTACTTTCTAAGCAGCTACAGATAGGTGGCAGAGACCCAAAGAATTGCTTCCATCAATAATGAAAATATTACATGCAGAGTCAAGTAATTTTATACTTTGCATAAGGGATCACAGGGTTTCATTTCATAGCCAAATCCAGAACTCTATGGCAAGAAATTGATCTCGTGTTTCAGAATTCATTACTCAAAGGGTCTATGACATTTCAGAAAAAAAAATGAATGGAGAAAACATCAGGAGTCAGCCTTTGACAACAAATGAAGAATTTTGGATAAATATCCAGAGATGTTCAATAATTTAAAGATTCATTGAAAAAACTTTCACTTCATATAACAGTTATAGCCATCTCTAAATTAAAGAAACCAGAGTTATATACATGCCCCTTGCTGTACCTGTTTTAGCTATTAGAAACACAAGAGTCTGGTGGTACCTAAAAAGGAAATTTGGGATCTTAATGGAAAACATATTTTTATAAGGAGGATGGATAGCAATACTGAGGCTATCCAATAGATAAGCAAATGAGAGATAGATATGAGGTATAGATAAGTAGATGATAAGTAAATAGATGATTGGTAGATAGATAGATAGATAGGTAGATAGATAGATAGATAGATAGATAGATAGATAGATAGATAGATAGATAGATAGATAGATACCATATTTATAGTATAGACATGGCTGGTTAGGAGCATGGCTGAACTGGTAAGTCTGGAGGGACAGCATGATACTGTGGAAAGTGAGTTAGATTTAGAGTCAGAAGTCATGGTTCAAATTCCAGCTCATTCACATACAGTGGTATGTGCTCACTGAATAACCTTGTGAAAGTCACATAACCTCTGCGCTAAATTTACATCACCTGTAAAATGAGGGGACTACATGGCTTTAAGGTCTGTTTTGGCTCTAAATCCATAAAACTATGTGGCACAGTGAATAGAGAGCACTGGCCCTGGAGTCAGGAGGGCCTGAGGTCAAATCTGGCCTCACACACTTGACACACTTACTAGCTGTGTGACCTTGGGCAAGTAGGTCACTAAACCCCAATTGCCTTCATATACACACACACACACATACATACACACTCATATATATATACATATATTCATATATATGTGTGTATAAATATGGATATATATGGAGAGAGAGAGGAAAAAAAAAGATTCAAATCAGGATTTGAATCTAACTCCAAATCCAAGAATCTTTTCATTGTATCACATTAGGGGAAACCCATGACTTCATAAGGAAGTCTATTATTCTCATGATAGTTTTAATTGTTAAGTTTTTCTTAACTTAAAGGGTAAATTTGTCTCTTTGGAACTTCCACTCATTGTTACTGGTTCTTCCCTCTCTGACCAAACAGGACAAGTCTATTCCTTTTTTTTTTTTCTACATGAGAGCCGTTCAAATGCTTGATAAGAGTTATCCACCATGAATCTTTTCTTCTCTAGCCTAAACATTGTAAGATCATTCAACAGATCTTCAAATGGCATGAATTCAGGGTCTTTTATTATCCTGGTTACCCTCCTTTAGTTACTCTCTACCCTATTGAGGTCCTTCCCAAAGTATAGTGGTGTAGCCAGGATAAAGTATAGAGGGACTTTCACCTCCTTATCTTTGTCTTCTTTTTTTAGAGGGGGGAAGGCAAGGCAATTGGGGTTAAGTGACTTGCCCAAGGTCACACAGTTAGTAAGTGTGTCAGTGTCTGAGGCCAGATCCGAACTCAGGTCCTCCTTACTCCAGGACTGGTGCTCTATTCACTGTGCCACCTAGCTGCCCCTTACCACCTTATTCTTGGAAGCTGTATCTATCTTAATCTCACCCAATATCACATGGGTTTTGTGGCTGCCACATCACACTGTTGATTTAGTTTGATCTTGCAGTCTACAGAAAGAAAATGAATTAAGTCCTGCCACTAATTATTCAGTTATCCCTTCCATATTGTGGGGTTAGGGGCACAGTGCCCCTGCAATCTAGAAAATATGTGTGAAGATTTTTGGCCCTCCCTTCATACCAGAGAAGAAGTCTGAATTATTAGGGTATTATTAAAAGATAAAGTATGTTGACATTATATACTATACATATATTTTATACATTCCTGAGTTTCTATACTTTTTCTATGTTGTCTGCTGGCCTTTGTGTATCATCTGTGGCTTCTGCAAAACTCCCCCCAAATTCCCATTTAGTTTCTTATGCCGACCCATGATATATCAAAACTATGATGCTGAAAGTTGTGATGTGGAAGGATAACTGTATACCAGTTGTGTGACCTTGGGCAAGTCACTTAAACTTTGAGTGCTCTAGGCAACTATTTAGTATTGTAAGGAGTTTCAGAGAAGGTGCTGATCTGCATTAATATAGGGAGTTTCCTTCAATGGGATTTCCCTATATCAAGAAGCCTCAGGTCCCCTATCCCTTTATGTATCACATTCAGGTAAGTCTCTTGAGGACAGAAAAAAAAGTATCTCCAGTGCCTTGCATGGTGTCTTGCACGTAGTAGAAAGGTGATAAATGCTGGCTGTAATGTGGAGTTCCTGTATTTTAAGAAAATGGTAATCAGACAGTGCTGAGCATAAGGAACACATCCTATCATTATATCTCTATAACAATGTATTTTATATATATAACAATGTGGGTGTATATACAGTTATCCCTTCCACATTACCAGGGTTAGGTTTCACAGCATCCCCACAATCTGGAAAATTCACATAAAACTTTTTGGCCCTCCCTTCATACCAGTAAAGCCCTAGTTTTTTCTTTTTTTATGTGGAATTTATAGTACCTTATTGTAAAATCCGGGTATACTTATGGTATTAAAAGATAAAATATGTCTGCATTATATAATACTATACATATATTTTATGCCTTTTTGAGTTTCTAAACTTTTTCTGTGTCATCTGCTGAACTTTGTGTGTTATCTGTGGCTTCCTCAAAACTTCCCCCAAATTCCCATTTAATTTCTTATGCCAATCCACAGTATATTTGAAAACCATGATGGGAAAAGTCATTGATGTGGAAAGGAAAACTGTATACATACATACACACAGATATACACACAAACTCAACATTTAAGATGAGCATTATTAAGAAAGTTTTCATCTCATTATGTCAGTGTGCTGTTCCCTTCTAGTTACATACACTCTAGACCATACATGCTAGCTCTGAAGGTTCTGAGATTCTATAGACCCTAAGGATAGTAAGAAAGTGAGTTGCTTTTTTATCACTATGGATTTATTGATTATGGAGTTCAAGTTACAGATACTTTTCCCTAAGAATAGCAGATATGGGCCTCACTTGCCCAATTGAGGAGAAGATACTTCTACTCTCAGAATAGTTTCTAGGGATTCCTGGTATACTCTGCTTTGGTAGTGTGCATTTTAATGCCAGTGTCAGGGCAAGCTTCCACCAGCTGTCTAAACATTTACCAAACCAAATAATAGCATGCAAGATATGTGGGGTTTAGATATTTGCCATCTTAAAACAGCACTTAGTCATTAAGCTAATCACAGCTGCTATATGCCAGCTAATGTATTTTGTTTGTAAACAATGCATCTCTTCCAGTCAGTATATTGGAACTCTGTTTCTTACATTGTATACTTCTTCTTGGTTGATGCAGAGATGAGCATCTTGGCTATCTGAAACAAACACATACATTTCTAAGATAACATCTTTCAACTTGTGTAGTGAACAATGAAATGGAATAGGGATGGAACTTATGTATTCAAAAGCCCTCCCCTATGAAGAATGATTTCTATCTGTGTAGGTTAGCAGCTTCTCTCCAATTCATAGTCTTAGACAGTTGCCTAGGGCAATAAGAGGCTAAGTGACTTGCCCAGGGACACACAGCCAGTGTGTGTTAGGAGCAAAAAGAGGTCTTCCTAGCTCCAGGATCAGCTCACTATCCACTACATCATTGGTGTCAAACTAAAGCAGAACTGGAGGTCAAAGAATCCCTGTATGCCACTTTTTGTTGTTGTTCAGTTGTTTCAGTTGCATCTGACTCTTTATGACCACATCTGGTTGTTGTTGGTTTTTTTATAAAGATACAGGAGTGGTTTGCCATTTCTTTCTCCAGCTCATTTGTACGATGAGGAAATTGAGGCAAACACAGTTAAATGACTTAGCTACAGTCACTCAGCTAGTAAGTGTCTGAGGCCAGATTTGAACTCAGGAAGACGAATCTTTTTGACTTCACTGCCACCACCTAACTGCCTCCGTCTTGATTTAGAAAGCCACATATTAACATTATCTATGTTCTATTGTATTTTATTTATTTTGTTGAATATTTCTCAATTTCATTTTCATCTGGTTCCTAGGTCACACTATTTGTGGGTCCACGTTTGACACTTCTGCATTTTATCACACTGCCTTTCATACATCTGTAGGCTAAAAATGTGTATATAATTCCACCCAAAACACTGATTGAAATCATAAATAGTAAATTTTTTTAACCTGGAGTCAAAACGGTATAATAGGGTAGGAATTAGGGAGAGTGTTATTAGTATAGAGAATAGTGTGACCACTGGGTACAATTGTACTATGAGAAGGTGCAGTCAGAAATCAATTCCTCCTGACTCTAATATCTGTATAAATTGGGGGGTGGGTGGAGGGAGACGAGTGCTCTGGGAAAGAAGTGCCATGGTTTCATATTTTATGGCTGCATTATATAGAAGTATGGGCCAGAGGAGGACTAAGAGGGAGACATCATGCTTCTGCCCTTTGAGAGAGGAAGAATGACTCTCTGTTTAACACTTTGCACAGTGCCTAGCTCAAGGTTGGCACTTAGTAAATGCTGGTGGACTAGCTGACTGCTGGTACCCTGGGGTGGGTGGGTGGTGTAATAGTAAAGGAATTTAAAGATCCCCTGTGTTGGCTTGGTTTTGGGATTGATTGTGTTAAAACCCAGAGCTTGTGAATCCCACTTGTGGGATGGACTTGTTGATGTGAAAAGAGAGTGCTGAACTGGGAGGACCTGGTGATGTGAATTTAGAGAGGAACAAGCAGAGAGAGAGGCAGAAGAATTTTTGTTTTGGAAGCAGAAACGTGGAGGCAGAGAGAGATGGAGAGGATTGCTGAGGGCCAGTTTGAACTGCCCAGGACTTTTGAGAGCTGCCACCCAGAGCTGCCAAGGACTGAGGAGACATGGCTGTTATGCTGGTACTTCATCCGTCTGTTTTGATGTTGTTTTGCCAGATTCGTCCACTGGTGAAGGACAGTGCTGTTGTTGCAGAGGTTCTGGAACCTTGCTGTTGGTTCAGAGCTCCTGAGACTGTTCTGCAGACAGAGAGTGAATTCTGTCCACTGGTGAAGGACAGTGCTGTTGTTGCAGAGGTCCTGGAACCTTGCTGTTGGTTCAGAGCTCCTGAGACTGTTCTGCAGACAGAGAGTGAATTGTGTCCCCTGGTGAAGGATAGTGCTGTTGTTGCAGAGGTCCTGGAACCTTGCTGTTGGTTCAGAAGCCCTGAAGAAAGATTTTCTTGTTGTATGTTTACAGAAATCCTGGAAGAGGGTTTTGCTAATATTTTCAGGGGTCCTAGGACTGCAGACAGAGAATGAATTAATGAGGAAACCGGCAATGTATCTTCTGGCCTTGCTAAGCTTTGTCTCCCCAGGAACAAAGATTGCTGAGAACTTTTCTGGGGTCAAGATGAAGAAAAGACTTTTCTTTGGGTATTAAGTGCTGTGCTTAAGCTTGTTGTAATTTTGGGGTAGATGGCCTATTCAGTTGTGATCCAAGGGTGGGAAACTTTTGACTTTTTTGTGCTCTGTGACTGACCAAATGAATGTACTTTGCTTATGATTGGAAACTAAATCCATTTGAGAAGAGGGGCTTTGTGATTTACTAAATGAATGTACTGCCTAGGGGTGGAGTAGTACTTAGAAGAGGGACTTTGTGATTGACTAAATGAATGTAATGTCCAGGGGTGGAATAGTACTTTGAAATTATTGAATTACACTTGGTGAATGCTGTATTTTGAATTATGCTATATTTTTTATTTTCTCTGTTCTTAATTTGTCACTGAATAAAATGGAGAGCAGCTATGCTGGTATTTTGAACCTTGGGAAGTTGCCTTTACTTGGCATTATAGGGGGGAACCCTACTTACCCTGTTCTAGTTGTCTCTTTGATACAAATTCTTTGGATTGTTAACATTGGTTTTTCAACTCATTTCAATTCATCTCAAGAAACATAGAGGATTTTGGGAAGATGGCAGAGTAGGTCAGAAAATTTTGAGCTCCCCAGATTTCCTCCACAAACAAGACAAAATAGTGCCTCAGGGTAAATATAGAGTGGCAAAAATAGACAAGAGTTAGGGCAGAACTGTTGTCCTCCTGGAATAACCAGAGAAGATCCAAAGAAAGATCCCAGGATGGAAGTTTGGCCTGAGTGAATTGTAAACACCTCCAGGTTAGCTCTGCTGAAACAGTAAGGAGTGAGGCCTGGGGACAGTAGGGTTGAAAAATAGCCTGGACCTTTCACTTCTATCTGAGTGGGAGAAGATTGAGGAAGCCTCTGCTGATAAGGGATGCCAGATCTAGTTGTGCTGCTGAGTAGTGGTCCTTGTAATGCCATGCATGAGCAGCTTTCCAGAAGAATGCTACTGTGAACAGCTTTTAAGGTTCTGATTACACAGTATAGTGAACACCATTTATTCAGTAAGAAATCAAAGCAAAACATTCACAGAAAATCAAGGTACAGCATTCACAATATTACAACTTATCACAGAAAATCACCATATAATATTCACAATAGCTTATCATTAAAATGGCCACATAGTTTCCACCATAGTGGCCACAAAGTTTTGAACAAAGAACTATCATCTCCAAGTATAATAGTCAAAGTCTTCCACTCATGGTGCACACTAAGTTAACTCAATCAGTCACTTATTCAGCAATCAATTATTAAGTATCATTAATCACTAAGTACAATCATTAAAAAATACACAGACTCTCCACCCCTAGGTCACTAATAAACTACAATTTCATTACTACTCAGTACCCACAGAGAGGTCTTTTCATCTTGACTCGAGGCAGGCAACTCCTACCTGAATCCACCAAACAGTCACCTGGATTCAAAGGCAGACAGCTCCCAGTTCCTTGTACAGCTCTCCATGTAAGTCCTGCTCTGCACTGAAGTTCACAGGGTCCAGTCTATCTCAAATCCTTCACAATTTCTGTTCCTGGGAATTCAAGGCTCAACCAAGCCACAAACAGGCAAAGTCTTAGCATCCCCATCATGCTTCCTCAGTCTTCTGCAGCTTGTTCAAAAAATCAGAATCATCTTATCCAGCCTGGGGAGTGGGGGAAAGGATTCATGGGCTCCTCTTCAGCCTTCTGGGCTCCTCTTCAGAAGAAGCTCTTTCACCACAAATTCTCAGGAAATTCTGATGCAGTTCTCAATTCTCTTTTCTCTTCTTCAGCTGCTCTGCCTCCAGATTCTGGTCCCAAGAAATTCTGACTGTCCCTTCCTGGGGCTTTTCCTTATATACACACAGCATTAGCTTCTTGTTTCAACAAACCCTGTAGCAGGAGACCAGAGCTCATACCTTCTGTTTCCCCAACAGATGCTTGATCCATTACTAAGTGCTAAGTACCTGCTACCTTTGCTTAACTTGAAACAAGGTGCTAAGTACATGCTTACTTGCCAATAAAAAAAGGGGTCTTCAAATTCCAATTACATTACCATTACAGTCCTGGGCAAAAAGGAGCCAGCACATGCCTGGTGAGCACAGAAGCAGTGGGGTGAAGATGCTGCTGGCTGTGGGCACTAACAGGAGAGCTGAGTTCTTGGTCTCAGTTGCAAGCCAGAGGGGAGAACTGAAGGTCATAGCCAGTGGAAGCTTCTCAGGGAGCAAGAGCATTTTCAGTATAGTATGTCTGGGTGGCCGTAGCTGTGGCTTGAAGGAGTAAAAGAGTACAGAAGTTGAGCTCAGGGCAAAGCTCAAAAAATAACATTAGAGTGACCAGAAGTCAGAGACACCATCCCCCACACTCCAGGATTAGAGGTGATTATAGTAATAAACTGCTAAAAATTAACAAAAAATGATCAAGCCAAGGAAAAAGAACCCAACCATAGAGGGTTAACTACAGTAACAGAGAAGACCAGAGTTCATCTTCAGAGGAAGATATGGTGTAATGGCAAGCAAAGGAATACTTAGCACCTTGTTTCAGTTACTCAAGTATTTAGCAATTTGTTTCAGTTCTTCAATTGCCTTTGAGCCCTGCCTGTGATTTGAAGGTGGGAAGAACCTGCTGATGCAACAGGAAGGAGAGCCACCAGATAAAAGCACAAACTGGAACAGAGCAGAACTGAGGAGGAAGACACTTGTGGTGTCCTGTACTCTGTTTGTCTGTTCTCTCTGTGTTGATTTGTGTTACTTTGTCAGACAGAAGCCTTATGTCTGTTGATTATGCTACTTTGTCAGATAGAAGGACTCTTATCTATTGAATTGTGATACTTTGTCAGACAGATGCACCCTGTCTGTTGACTTGTGTTGATTTCACAGAAAGTGAATTGAGATGATAGTGCCAGCAATGTGTGTGAATGTTGTTATAATTCTGTTAAGCTTGATGTATGTAGATATTTTTATGGCTCTGTTAAGTTTTCTCTTCCCAGGAACAAAGACTTCAAAGGACTTGAGGTGGACTGGTCACTGTGAGCTTCAATATGGAATGGGGACTGGATGAGGAACCAGAAGAAGAACTAGAGGAGGAGCTGGATGAGGAACTTAGAGCTGCCTACCTGTGAATTCAGGTGATGGTTGGGCCAATTCAGTCAAGAACTGGGAGCATGGAAGAGGAACCATAGAATTTGGGAGTCAGCCATGAGCCAAGCTGAAAGAACCTTTCCTTGGGTACTTAGTGCTGATTGACAAGATAATGATTTACTGTGGCCTAGGGGTGGGAGAACTTTGTACTTTGTACTCCTTAAGGATGATTGGAAGCTAGTCTCAGATCAAGAAAAAAGAAGACTTTCTGACTGACACAATTAAGACAATGTGACCTAGGGGTGGGAGACCTTTGTACTTTGTATCCTGAATGATATCTTTTTGTTTAAAACCATGTGGCCACTTTAGTGATAAGTTGTTATGTTATATTATTGTGAATGCTGTACTTTGGTTTCTGTGCATGTTTTGCTTTAGTTTACTGCTGAATAAATAGAGAGTCCATTATACTATGTGATCAGAACCTTAAAGCTATTCACAGCAGCAGTCCTCTGGAGAGTTGCTTGTGCTTGGCTTTACATATGGAAGCAAAAAAAAAGCTTTTCCTATACCAAAGAGTTATGTCAAATTGTTACTTGCCCAAAAAAGAATTCATAGAAGAATTCAAAATAGACTTAAAAAATCAAATGAGAGATATTGAGGAAAAATTTTAAAAAGAACAAAACAAGAAAAATGAGATTATGAAAAGAAAATCAACGAACTGAAAAAGGAGATCTAGAATCTTAAGGAAGGAAATGACTTGTTGAAAATTAGAATTGGGCAAGGGAAAGCCAGCAAAGTTATGAGGCCAAGAAATAATAAAATAAAATAGAAGAAAATGTGAAAAAAGAAAAAAAACTGATCTGGACAACAGATCAAGGAGAGAAAAAATAAGAATAATTGGGCCACCTGAAAATTACAATCAAAAAATGATCTTGACATGATAATACACAAAATAATTAAATAAAGTTGTCCTGAAGTGTTACAAGAGGGGAAAGCAAAAATATGTATCTGCCAAAACAGACATAGAAGGTATACACTCCTATATATATAAACACAAAACACTTTTTGTACAAAATTAGATCTAAATAATTGAAGTGATATTTATTGTTCATGTGTAGGTAAAGCTAATATAATAAAAAATGACAGTTTTGCCCAACTAATCTATGTATGTAATGTCATCCCAATTAAATTACTAAAAATTTGTCTTACTGAGTGAGAAAAAAATAATAATAGGTTTCAGTTCAAAGAGCAGAGGGCCAAGAACATCAAAGAAATCAGGGGGAAAAGATGTGAAGGAACTAGATTCAGTAGTATCAGACCTTGAACCATATTATAAGGTGAGAACAATATTGTAGTGTAAAATGAATAATTTTGATTATTTTAAATTAAAAAAATATGTATAAATAAAACCTATATAGCCAAGATTAGAGGCATACAGAAAATGGGGGAGGGGGACTCTCAGACAATCTCTCAGATAGAATATGATTGGGTTGGAATATTGTTGTGGTATAGGAAATGATAAGCTGGTAGAATTAGAAAATATGGAAAGACTTAGACTTATGAAGGAATATATTATCCACCTTCAGAAAAACAGATGAAAAGTGGAAATAAGCATAATACAGTCTTACAGATATGTGTTTGAGTATATATGTGTATGTTTATGGACATCTATGTTTATATCCATGCTTCATTGTAACTTTGGGGGGAGAGAAGGAAGGAGGAAAGATAAAGTGAAAAGTGTACAGCAGAGAGAAAACCTACAAGGAAGCAGAGAAAGGGTGGACAGATTTGAAATAATGTGTAGTATTCATTATATAGGTTTTCTTGTAATGGAAATTTATTACCTTATATTGAATCTATTCTCATGTTCTTCTGGGTACATGGCAATGATTTTTTTCCTTATTTTGTATTTAAGTTTAAAGTTAATTTAAAAACCTACAAAAATAAATATTTATTAAATGCCTGCTATATGTAAGACATTGTATTCAGTGCTTTGTGATACAAATATGTATATATATATGTGTGTGTATATATATATATATAATACAAGACCTGCTATTAAAATGCCTACAGAATAATGTGGTATTGGACTCAGATAAGTATGATACAAAATGATACAAAAGAGAGTGGAGTAAATGAATAGGAGAGATATTTTCCCCCGATTGTCTTTCTTTTCTTTTCTTTCTTAATAACAAAATGGAAGCTTGGACTTATAAGATTTATAAAAGCTATCTATATCATTCCCAATCACTCAGACATTTTACTCATACTTAAAAGGAATGAATTGATCACAATACCCAGGCACAGGAGACTTGCTTAATTGTTTCTTTTAATTTTTATTTATATAATTTTTAATTTATGGAATAAAACAAGCAAGTCCACAACATGATATAACAAAAGGTGATTGATTGCACATGAAACCATGTTTTCTTAATAATAATAAAAAATGAAAATTCATAATCTTCTCTCAACTTATCCTCATCAGGTCTTTAACTCCTACTCACATATGCATTGCTTCCTAAATAATCTGCTCTCTTCTCGCTCTCACAGCTTCCCTCCATTCTCACCTCCCTATCTTGTTTTCAGTTTGTTTTCTCCCCCTGAAATTTAAAAAAGGCCTTCTTTGCAGTCTCTTTGATCTTTCAATAATTAACAGAAGGACTATTTTCCTGGAACATAATGTTTTTAAAGTATTTTGAGATCCTTGGATGAAAAGAGCCAAATCATCAAAGGATGCTACCCACAATATGAAATTGCACACTTAAGAACGGATCCTTGTGCTGCAATTGTTCATTATTTGGCAGATATACTGCTTGCCAAACCTAGGAGAAAGGAGGGCAGAAGAGATGTTCCTTATGAGCATGTGAACCCTTAACAATTTCATTGCTTCCCTTCCCTCCAACCACATACATTGCAGTAATACATGTGAGTACAATAAAAAGCACTGCACCTGTGGATTCAGCAATCTGAACCTAGTGTCTTGACCTTACACTTGAGTGACAGTCCTGAACTTCTATCTGACTATTAAATATTTTTGACTTGGTTGTTTTCTACTACTCCAAATTAAACATACAAATTAATTCAATGCATGCATATATTTAACACCTACTATGTTTAAGGCATTAACAATACGAATATAGTTATAATGCAGATGCTACTTTTAAGAAAATTTTAATCTACTTGGGAAAAAAGACATGTATGCAAATAGAGAGTAATGAGTGAAAAGGAGGGGTCTAGACAAAATATTGTGAAAAAGTTTAGAAGGGAGAGATCCCTTTCAGCTGAGATACTTACGGAAGACTTCATAGAGGAGGTGCCACCTGAGCTGCCAATTTCTGCTGGCCCTTCATCTTTATAGGGTGTCTCCTGGAAGAAGGGTGCCATGATGTCAGGATCCTGTGTGTGGTTTACAGTGTTAAGAAGGGGACTAAGTAGATGGAGATGGGGATGAAGGAGGTAGAAGACTCAGTTCCAGGGATGGGGCACAGCATGAACAAAAGCAGAAAGAAAACAGGAGTGAGACATAGCTGAAGCATCGAATAAGCAAAGAGGTATGGTATAAAATAAGGTTGGAAAGGTAGTTGAAGTAGATCTTGAATACCTAGATCAGGAGTTAATGCTTGATTAAGCAGGCAAAAAGGATTAGTGTGGTAACTAGAAAAACCTCTTGGAGGGGGGACGTGATGTGGAACAGTTGAATTGTTTTGTGAATAACCATATTACTCTTAAGACATAAGGAAGTGACATTTACCTAGAGATACTTAAAGAAATTATATAGCAGCAAGATATGGAATATTACAGTTTCTCCTAAATTAAAAATTAATATCACTGGAAGAATAAGAGGCAGACGGTGGGTGTGAGCAGGCTGTGCCACATAACAAAAATAAACTGTGGCATGGAGCTAGAGAAAAAAATACCAAGTTGCAGAGAAGTTCCTGCAGTCTCCCCCTGAAGCGACTGGTCACTCCTGCTTTTTCCTGCCACTTTATCATAGCTATTAATCATACCAATTAGTTTCTTCTCTGATTCTTTTGGACTTTTTAAGTAAGTCCATCATATTTTAATATAATGAATTTGTGATAAAAATTATGGAAATATTGCCTCTTGCAATACATATCATAACCCATTCATTCCTGTGCAATTTTTGTCCATGCCCTTCCATAAATTCTTCCTAAGCATAGTGTACATCTTCCTTACTTTCCCCTGACATTTCAAGAATATCAATAGAACTTTCAGGTATCCATCATTTTCCCTTGTTTTCTCGATATGACTATCTCACCTTTTTTGACTGTATATCTTTTTGATAACACCTTTTCCAGTTTTGCTTAGAGAATTATTCATTACTAATGTGTTGTAGCCTGTAGCATCTCCATTGCCATTTGAAGGATCTTCAGAGACTGTAGTGTTTTATGATTTGCTGTTATACAACAGCATTGAAAAAATGCTGGTACTAAAAATATGGCTCTTTGTTTCAGGGAGAAGCTTGTAGTTATTAAAAGAATCCTCCATGTTGCCAAAGGCAATCCAGTACAGGATTATTCCTCCTGTTCGGTTCTGGGTTAAATTCATTATCCTCATTTGCTATGTCTGCAAAAGATATGAATAATAATGGAGAATCTCTATAACTGCAAGTTATAGTCTAGACAAGAGGCATCTTTTTATCCACTTGTAATTTATCATATGGACAGTTAGGTCTTTTACTTTTCAGTAATT
Organism: Petaurus breviceps papuanus; assembly: GCF_028583685.1. NCBI lineage: Eukaryota > Metazoa > Chordata > Mammalia > Diprotodontia > Petauridae > Petaurus > Petaurus breviceps. Next base: position 4,814,831 of record NW_027187289.1, read on the forward strand.
ATGATTTTCATTTAGAAGACTCTGCAATGACCTAGGCCTTGATTCTAAGACTAAGTATAATGTAATCCACAAAAAAGAGGACCATACATCTACAGGGTACATGTACATCTCTTTTGACTTGGAGTCTATACTGAATCTCTTTCAAAACAGTGGTAAATAAGTCTGAAAAGCATAGATAGATAGCCATATTTTATTTCCTATCACATAATAATGATCAAAATCAACCGGCAAGGTTATCTCCATTATATCTTTAAAGGACTCTTGGACAACTTTGACATATGCTTGTGAGACATCTTGTTGTAGGAGACTGTGGGAAATATTTACTATATATTAATATTGTGTGAACCTAGCTTTATGTGGTTAAAAAATTATCTAACCCCAAACTTATGGTAGAAGTCAGGTTGACTTCAGAGATGCTCCAGGAAAGTTGAGTGGCTGCGGGGAATGCTTAGATCCCACCCAGGTCTTGTTCTGGGTCCGCCCAAAGCTTATATTTTGGATTCCTCAAATTTCACTGTTCATACTTACCCACTAATATGCATCTCAAACTCCCTAACTGCTTATGTGTGGCCAGTTAGACAACTGTTCTTCTGCCCTTGTCTATGTTCTATGTAATGAAACCTCACAAAGACTTGAGGAGGGAGCCACACTTTTTTCCTGCTTCTTTCCTTTGCCAAATGACCTAATAACATTTTTTTCTAAGCTATTTCAAGTTTTGATGTTTGTTCTGCACTGACAATTACCAACAAGAACCTTTAAGGAAATTTTTTCCATGAATCTAAATTTTTTTAATGATAAATAAATGAAAAGCACATAGTGTCTTCTATGCTTTATATCTTCCAAATTATGCCATGATAAAGAGATAGTATATAGTGAAATATCAATTAAAAAGCCTCCTAATAATATTATTATAATGAAATATAATATAATTTTAATAAATTCTTATTTACTAATACCTTCATCAAGTATGCTGTCAATGCATGTGTATATTATTATAAAATTTCATATACATGGAAAAGAAGGCACATCGGCTGTGGGAAATAATGTTATCTCAGTTGCTCTTTGGGAGGGGTAAGAGTAAGATTTGAAACACTTCCACAACTTTCCTATGTTTCCTCCAGATACCTTGAGAATCCATCCCTTAAAATACCCCAATTTATTTTTTTCTCCATTATGGAAATCCTCTTTGTATTTGTGGTCAGTCTTGCTGCCTTTCCCATATTTTTTTTATTCATTGGCATTTCTTTTACCTCTAGAAGGTGTTTGATTTGACATGGTGGCTTGACTGACCTGGTAGGCAAAAAGAGTTTGTTAAAAGAAAAAAATCTCTGTAGATATTTTCCATGTTTTGTCTTTGTTATTTTTCTTCTAATTTTATCTTTACATGCTTTTGGGATAGCTTCCCTTACTTGGGTTCCCCACTAAACTTTAACATTTCTTCTTCCATTGCTTCTCATGGTTTCTGAGGCATTTCTGAGGCATTCTGAGGCATTTCTGAGGCATCTTAATCTTCCACCATCCTTCTCTGTAAGATTTTAATAAAAGTTTATATTTTAAGCTGGTATTGTTCTTGTTTATTTCTCTACTTGGTAAGCAGTCATAGCATTTTCTGACTAAAGTGGTTTTTTAGGTTATTTCGGTTTCCTTCTTATACGATTGATTGATATCAGTTAAATCTTTATGCAAAATTGTAATTGATTTCAAAGTCCTTTACCCATTACCTCTTTCTTTCTTTCTTTCTTTCTTTCTTTCTTTCTTTCTTTCTTTCT
>NW_027187289.1:4816609-4826570 GCF_028583685.1 Petaurus breviceps papuanus
CTTTCTTTCTTTCTTTCTTTCTTTCTTTCTTTCTTTCTTTCTTTCTTCCTCCTTTCCTCTCTTCCTCCCTTCCTCCCTTCCTTCCTTCCTTTCTTGGAGGTCAAGTTGGAATGTATTAATTGTATTCCATTTCTTTATTATTTTTATTCCCTTTCTCTCTCTCTCTCTCTCTCTCTCTCTCTCTCTCTCTGTTCGTTCCTTCTATCAGGATATACTGTTCTTCCTTTTTTTCTCTTTCCCCCTCTCCTCCTCCCTCTCCTCTTTCTTCCCTCTCTCTCAGTCCCCCCCCCCCTTCCTTTAACATGTCAGTGGTCTGAATATAACAAAGAAGGCTAATTATATTGACTTAACACATCATCTGTAAAGAGAGGTAATTTCACCTCCATTTTGCCTGGCTTATTCCTTCAATTTCTTCTTCTTGTATTGTTGTAGCTAGAATTTATAGCATAATATTAAACAATGGTGGAGACAATGGGCAACTTATTTTACTGCTAATTTTATTAGGAAAGTTTCTGATGTTTTGGCATGATATTTAAATACTAGCTTTTACTTTTAGATAAATGCTTTTTGTTCATATTAAGGCAGGGATTTTTCATGTCTTTTGTTTTTAATGGTTTTATTATGAGTGAGTGGTATATTTTATTATGGGTTTTTCTTAATAGTGAAATAATGACATTTAAAATTGTATACATTACTATTATATTTACATTTAGTTTACTCTTAGATTTATTTTAGGCTTCTTATTATTAGAATATTTTGCATTTCTTATATAAATCCAAACTGGTTCTTGTTATTTTTTTTAAAAGTACATACTATTATGGCCTCCATGCTAGAATTTTATTTAACTTTTTTTATATCATTATTCATTAGAAAGAGTGCTCTTTATTTTTTCTTTTTCTATTTTATCTCTCAACGGTTTGGGTATTCATACCTAAATTTATCTTATAGAAAAAGGTTTGCAAGGTAGATTTTTTTCTTTTTTTTGCAAATAATTTATGTTTCATAGCAGCTATTTTTTTTTAAATCATTTTATAGAATTCACTTGTAAATCCATCTGGGCTTTTCCATCTGGTTTTTCAGTCCATCTGGTTTTGTCCTTTGGGAGTTCATTTGTGTTCAATTTCCCTTTCTGAGATAAGATTGTTTAGGCTCTCTATTTCCTATTCTGTTAATGAGTGCATTTAAATTTTTGGAAATATTTATCCATTTCATTTAAGTTTTCATAGGATCACAAATTTAAATTTAGAACAGACCTGAGGGATTATCTAACTTAACATCCTCATTTTATAGATAACTAAGTTGAAGTTAGGAAAAGTTATGTGACTTGCTCAACATCAGAAGTTATTAAGTGTGAGGGCGGCCAGGTAGCACAGCGAGTAAGAGCACCGGCTCCAATGTTGAGAAGACCGGGAGATCGAATCCCGGGCTCAGACACTTAGCACCCACCCAGAAACACCTGGCCATGTAACCTTGAGCAAGTTACTTAACCTCGATTGCTTAAAAAAAAAAAAGAAGTTATTAAGTGACAGAGATGAATATAAATTTTTATCCTCTTACTCTGATCTAGTGCTCTTTTCACTGTACTATGCCAACTATCCTGATGTTCAGTTGTCAGTTTTGTTGGCATATAATGTACATAGTGGTTTTTGATAATATTAAAATATTTCCTCTTTGCTCACTAATAATTTTTCCTGATTTTAACTTTGTCAGTTTGGTTTTCTCTTCTTTTTTGTATTGAAGTATCAAATGGTTTGTCTATCTTGTTATTTTTTTAATAGCTCACTTTTATTCATCATTTTATATGCTTTTTGTTTTTAATTTTGTTTATGACTCTTTGATTTCCATGGCTTCTACTTTTATGGGTTTTTTCTTTTTTACTTCTGTTATGAGTATTAGAAAATAGAAATTTTACCAAAGGACTACTTTAGAGGATAATTTAGCTGTATCCCAATGGCTTTGGTATATTTTCTCTTTGGTATCATTTAAAAATATAATTATGTATTAAATCTATATTTTGTTGTTTATCCCACTTATTTGTTAGAACTAGATTTTTATATTTAAAGTCCAAGTCCTTTCCTTAATTTCTTTTTATTAATTATAATTTTTATTGCATTCTAGTCTCCAAATATTTGCATCTTTTTGGCATTTGTTTTATAGGTCACTATGCCCCCAGAATAGTCAATTTTTAAAAAGGTACAGTGAAATATTTAAAAATAGATATATTCCTTAAGATTCCCACTCAATAATTGCCAAAGGCTATCATATCTAATTTATTTCTGAACTCTTCAGATCCTTAAATTATTTTATTTATCTTTTGATTAGATTTATATGAATTTGAAAGAGATCTGTTGAAATTAGAGAAACAGAAATCATTATCTTAGTATCTAGATTTTGCTGCTATATTTTTCTTAAATTACTGAGATGCTATGTCATTCATTACACACATCAAATACTGATGTTGGTTAATTACTCATAATACATTTAAACATAGTATAATTCCTTATCAATCAATTAATCCATCAATAAGCATTTATTAAGCACCTAATATACCAGGTACTATACTAGGCACATCAAGTCCCCATTAGTAAAAATACTAAATTTCCCGAAGAGGTCAAATGTAATCAAATTTGAACGATATTTAAAAGTCATCATTCTATCTTAAATATGACAATTGGTTCCAGCCCAGTGGGAATATGTAGTACAAATTTGAATAATAACATGACTACTTCAGAGGATTCAATAAAAACAAAATCAAAACATTACCTACCTTTATGGACCTTTCATGTTACCAGGGTATAAAACACGAAGGTACAAAAAAATATGCAAAATAAATATAATATAGTTTTTGAGAAAAAAGAATGATCAAGAGTATCAAATGCTGTAGAAAAGGTAAAGAAGGATGAGGGCTAAGGTGATAAGACCATTGGAATTGGAAGTAGTGAAACTATTGTTAGTTACCTTTCAGTTGTCTGGTAGAGTTGAGAACCAGATTGTAAGGGGCTTTGATGTAGAAGACCTTAAATTCCAGGTTGAGGAGTTTGTATTTTATTCTGGGACCAATTTGGAGTCACTGAAATTTTTTGCATGCAGGATTGACATGGTATGTTAGAGGGCAAATTATAGCTCCAATCAGTTCTTATCATATATGTACAATGTACTTGCCAGAGCATGTTTTGTTAAACATGTATAGCCTATATCAGATTGCTTGCCTTTTGGGGGAGGGGGAAGGGAAGGGAGGGAGGAAGAAAGAAAATTTGGAACTCAAAATCTTATAAAGGTGAATGTTGAAAACTATCTTTACATGTAATTAGAAAAATAAATTACTATTAAGTGTGAGAAAAAAGAGATAAAGTATCTAGAAAAAAAATAACTCTTTGGGCATTATTCCAGATTGCTCCTCAAATGGTTTGATTCTTTCATAAATCCACCAACAGTGGTGTCTCATTTTTTCCATGTCTCCTCCAGCATTTATTTTTCCCTTCTATCATTTTAGCCAATCTGATAGGTGTATTCAGATAAAATAGATTTATGAATACTCCTTCCTTTGTAATGTGTCAGATAATTGTACTAACACCAATTTTCCTTGAGGGTGAATTATTGGGGTGTGTGTGTGTGCACTCATGTGTGTGTTTTATATTCCCAATCTAGCATAATTCCCGATGCATTGACAACATTAAAAAAATGCTTAATGGTTATTGTAAAGCATTCAATAAACAATGATGTAGACTGACTGATAATAGTTTATTTGTTTGGGCATATATACCATAAGGACCAAGATTTTAGGCACAATGTACTGTATTTAACTTTGGATTGTAGAGTTCAGGGTGAGACTTTGCACAAATACTACTTTGAAGAAAATTGAAATGTATTCATTAACACTTGTGACAAAAGATGAAGAGATACAAAAATTTTATGAAGAACTTGAAAAAACCCATAAAATTAAAACAAAGATGGACATAGAATAAGATGGATTTTTTTTAAACTTGGAAAATACAGCTTATAGTTAAGAAACCAAAAAATCCAAAGGATTTTAGAATATGAAGAAACGTACATCATTTCTTCAAGAAGATAGTTTGGAGGTGCTAAAAAGTAGTGAGGACTAAATATACACAAAAAAATGCTGTGGTAATCAGGCCACAGGGTTGGGTAAGCAGGTGGGGATCCAACCTTATGGTTAAAACATTAAAAAAATGTGAAAAAACTTTTGCAAAGATGATTACACTTACCATTGGTACATGTATGTATGCACATTTATAGATAGCACAAAATCCAGTAGACCTAAAAGTCAAACAGCCCTTATTGCAAGAGAATTCAGAACGTATTGCATTCAAATAGCAGTCCTGAGTGAAACAAAGCTGACAAATGAAGATGAGTGTACTGAAGTTGGAGCTGGATGCACATTTTTCTGGAGTGGCCACAGAGAAGGGGAGCACCGTGAAGTTGGTGTAGGTTTTGCAATCAAAGCTAATCTAGTCAACAAGCTTGTATGTCTACCAAAAGGAGCAAATGACAGATTTGTGACAATGCAATTGCTACTTGCAGGAAAACACCATACCATCATCATCAGTACCTGTGCTTCCATCATTACAAACCCTGATGAGGTCAAAGAAAATTTTTATGAAGACTTGGAGACCTTCATCATCAACGTGCCAAAAGAAGTCAAGTTTATAATTCTGGGTGACTTTAATGCTACAGTAGGCTCAGACTACCAGACATGATAGAGAGTCCTTGGGTGGAATGGTGTTGGAAACACCAACAGCAGTGGTTACTTACTAGTAAAGATTTGTGCGTCTCATAATCTCCTCATCACCAACATTGTCTTTTGTCTACCTAAATGCCATAAAACTTCATGGATGCACCCTCCTAACAAACACTGGCATATGACAGGCTATGGTGATTGTAAGGAGAAGAGACAGGCAGTATTGTTAGAGTGACAATGGCAATGTATGGCACAGAGTGCTGGACTGAGTATAGACATCTTTTCCAAGCTAAATATTCGCATTCAACAAAAATAGTGGCCCCAAGACAAAATGGTTCCCAAAGTTGTCAACAGATTAGAGCACTCTAAGTGGGAACAGTTTGTTTCTTACTTGGTAGGAAAGTTAAACCAGCACACAGGTGGCAACAGTGGGACACAAGAGGAGTAGACAGCTTTCAGAGATTTGGTGTATAGTGCTGCATTTGCTCATCTGGGTCAGAACACTCGCAAACATCAAGACTGGTTTGAGGAAAGTGATGGGGACATTCAGAAGCTGCTAAATGAAAAACAAGCACTTCACAGGATTTACCAGTATTATAGTTCATCTGTCTCTAAGAAAGCAGCATTTAATTCCATCAAAAGTAAAGAACAAGCAAAGAAGCTTAGAGAAATACAGTCTTCTTGGTTCAGGAACAAGGCAGATGAAATTCAGTTTTATGCTGATAGTAATAATCCAAAAGGCTTTTATGATGGCCTGAAATCTATTTATGGTCCAAAAACCTATGGTGCATCTCAACTACTCAGTGCTGATGGAGCCTCATTGATTAGTGATAAGGACATGATCCTAGAAAGATGGGTTGAACACTTCCATAGTGTTCTTAAGAGACCATCGTCAATCAATGCTGAAGCCATTGACTGTTTACCTCGGGTTGAAGTCAATCCCTCCCCAGCTGAAGGAAGCTCCAACTGAAGAAGAGGTTTTGAATGTCATTAGGTTCCTTTCATGTGGCAAAGCACTTGGTGCTGGTCCTATTCCAGCTGTGATTTACAAGGTGGGCAGTTCATTGCTCATTCAAAAGGTGACTGAAATTTTCCAGGTTACACAGCAAGAGGAGGTTATCCCCCAAGAGTTCAAGGAAGTCTCCATTATGCATCTCTATGAAAGTAAAGGAAATACATCATCCTGTGACGATCACAGGGGATCTCTCTCATAGTCATCGCAGTCTGGAACCTTGCTAGAATCCTCCTTAGTAAGCTGGACCCTTCATCTGGGAGATGGGAGAGTCAGTGTAGCTTCAGAAAGGGTCAAGGAAGTCTCCATTACCCATCTCTATGAAGGTAAAGGAAATACATCGTCCTGTGACGATCACAGGGGATCTCTCTCATAGTCATCACTGTCTGGACTCTTGCCAAAATCCTCCTTAGTAAGCTGGACCCTTCATCTGGGAGATGGTCACCGAGTCAGTGTAGCTTCAGAAAGGGTCAAGGAATGATTGATAAAGGATTTGCTGTCCAACAACTCCAAGAAAATTCCAGGAGCAGAACAGAGGTTTGTACACAATGCTTGTAGATCTGACCAGGGTCTTTGATACTTTCAGTAGTGAGGGCTTATGGAAAATTATGCCAAAACTTGGTTGCCCAGAGAAGTTCATAAGTATCATACATCAATTATACAAAGATATTCTTGCCTAGGTTCTGGATAATGGATGATACTCATGCACTTTCCCAGTCACCAATGGAATGAAACAAGGCTGTGCATGCTCCCATGCTTTTTAGAATGATGTTTTCAGCCATGTTGTCAAATGCCTTCAATGAGGACAAACATGGCATCAAAGTCAGCTACCACACTGATGTTAATTTCTCCAACTTGAAAAAAGACTACAATATAAGACTAAAGTGGAGGGAATGTTGATGCATGATTTTTTGCAGATGATTATATACTCAATGCAGCCTCTGAAGCTCAGATGCAACAAAGTATGAATCAATTCTCTGCTGCTTGTGCTAATTTTGGCCTAACAATTAACATTAAGGAAACATGGGTGCTCCATCAGCCACCACCACGCCATCCATATGTGGAATCATCAGTTACAGCAAATGGAGAAGTTTTGAATATTGTGGGTAAGTTCACTTACCATGCTAGTGTATTTTCCAGGGATATACACATCGATAATGAGGCTGACACCTACATTGCAAGATCTACCTCAGTGTTTCCAAGGCTCTAAAGGAAAGTGTGGGAGAGATGAGATATTAGACTGACTACCAAACTGAAGGTCCACAGAGCTATTGTGCTAATCTGATTGTTGTATGCCTATGAAACCTGCAGAGTACATCAGTGCCATGCCAGGAAATTAAATTGCTTTCATCTGAATTGTCTTAAGAAGATTCTGAAGATCACCTGACAAGATGAGATACCAGACCCTGACGTCCTTTCTCGAACTAAACTGCCAAGTATTCAAGCTCTGCTTCAGAGAATATAACTCTGATGGGCTGGCCTCACATGATGGTCAGGAAAAATAATACAAAGACACTCTCAAGGTCTCTTTTAGAACTTTGGAATTGATTGTGTGACACTGGCACAGGACCACCCAGCATGGTGTTTCTCATCAGAGAAGGTGCTGTGCTCTATGAGCAAAGCAGAACAGCAATAGCTTAAAGAAAATGTGAGATACTCGAATTAAGAGAATTGACCCCACATGTTACGTTCACACGGACCGTTTGTACCTGACCTGTGGTAGAGCATCCTGAGCTCCTATTGGTCTGATCAGTCACAGCCGGACACACTGTAACTTGACTCTAACATAGTGATGTCATTTTGGTCCTCCTCAAGAACTAAGGACAACAACCCATCAGAGTATTTTTTACAAGCAACTGTTTAGTTATCTTAAACAAAAGGTTTCTTGAATAGCAGCATTCACTTATAATTATGAGTCTCCTATAACTTGTACTGCATCCAACAGTTACCTTAATATCAGTTGACATTTATTTAGCATTTTAAGGTTGCTCAAGAGCTTCAAATACACGCTCTCGCTTGGTCCTTATAGTAATCCTATGAGATTGGCACTATTTTTATCCTAATTTTGCAAGTGGGGAAACTGAGGCTTAGAGGGATTAATTTACTTGCCTAGAACTGCAAGATTTAGACCTAGTTCTTCCTCACTACAAATCAAACACTCTATAGACCTGGGTTCAAATCTTTCTTCAGCCATATGCTAACTGTGTGGCTTTGGATGGGTCCCCAAACCTCTTTGGGTCTCAGTTTCCTCATTCATAAAATGAAGAGGCTAGGCTTAATGATCTCCAAGGTTGCTTTGAGCTCTAAATCTGTGATCCTATGATCCTGTGACTATAACATACTTCCAGCTGCCAATTGGCATTGCTGGATGGGAGCTGTCATTGGGAATCATTTGCTTACCTATGCCAATTGCTCCCTCAGCCTTATTCAAACAAATTTCTGTGCTTTCCACCAAGGCTGTATTCATTTCCAAATCTGTGCTTTTGCTTGTGCTCTCTACTCACTTGTAATGTCTTCCCCATTATTCTTCACCTATCCAAATTTTATGTATCTTTCAGGACCCAACTTAAATTTTATTTTCCTTTCCCTTAAAAGCTTTAGCCTATACTTCTCTCTCCTTCATCTGGACTCCTAATGTATTTTTATGGTGGGGCAGTGTAGCACCAATGAAATATTTATAGTGCCCACAATCACTATAAATATACCTGCATGGTGTTCAATTGAAAAATGTAACAGACTCTCCATATAGAAGACAGAAACAAAACATTTATTCGGGTACTAGAAAACTGAATCCCCAAACCAGTAAGCTGATTCCATCATAGTAGCAATGAAGTTAATAAACCACAACAGCACAGAGAGCCACAGCATCCCTTAGCCTTCCAACAAACCAACATTTACTCACAAGCCTGTCTGCCTGACTGCTATCCTTTCTCCTCCCACCATCTAGCTATTCTGACTCCCAGCTTCCTGTGGGCTCTGCTCCACCCTTCAGCAAACTCCTCCCACCACAGGCTCCATGTGATTACATTCATCCTTTTAGGGGGGAAGAGTATATTTTCAAAGCAGAGAAGGTTTTCAAATTCCCATTCCCATTACAGGCAGACATCCCTGCACCTAAACAGATGTCATGTATTTATTTAAATGTTTCACCCTTGTACATATTGTCGTTCTTACTAGACTGTAAACTCTTGATAATACTATCTTATATTTCCTTCTATTCTTTACAGTGCCTAGCACAGTGCTGTGCACACAGTAGACACTTAAAAAGTACTAGAGATGATTGGGTGAATAGATCTGCGAATGGATGAATGATGTATGAACTTTGGAGTGTGCCTTTCTTAAACCATGGGACTTCATTGAATGACCTCTTAATAGCCATTTATCTTGGTACTATTAGGCATCTTCCTACTATTTTTCCCCTTTGATTTTACCGAAGAAATCCAGTAAGCCTTATACAGCTGGGGTTTTCCTACAAATTTGTGACCTCATAGTCAAATAAAAGCTAATTTAACTTTATTGTAAATTTTAAAATAGTTTCATTAATTGGGTGCAGATTAAGACTATCAATTCTATTTTTTTTGGACACAGGAACATTGTGGAATCATAAAGGTGCCTGCCAGGTCCTTTATGCAGGGATATCCTTCCAAATATAAATTTTGCTATAACATTTCTGATGTTTTGGAATGCATTTGGAGACCTCCCCCCCCATTCCTTCTTATCCTTATTGGGTTTAATACATATGGGAAAGTCAGGTTTTTTTTTTTATTCAAAAGCTATATTGATCAGAAATGTCAATGAGTCAGTCAACAACACTTAATGAGTTCCCACTGGGCATAGTTTGTATTAGTTGTAGTGGGGGTTGGAGGATATAAAAGAAATAGGAAAAAATGTAATTTCTCTTTGTCTACATGAGACCCTAGACAAATTATTCTTCTAGAAAATGAAGATGATAATGCTATGATAATTCTTTAACTAACTACCTCACAGGCAATTGGGAAGAAAATGCTTTTAACACTGAAAAGTCCCATGTGGAAAGGAGAGAGAGAGAGAGAGAGAGAGAGAGAGAGAGAGAGAGAGAGAGAGAGAGAGAGAGAGAGAGAGAGAGAGAGAGAGAGAGAGAGAGAGAGAGAGAGAGAGAGAGAGAGAGAGAGAGAGAGAGAGAGAGAGAGAGAGAGAGAGAGAGAGAGAGAGAGAGAGACAGAGAGAGAGAGAGACAGAGAGAGAGAGACAGAGAGAGAGAGAGAGAGAGA
>NW_027187289.1:4826670-4880887 GCF_028583685.1 Petaurus breviceps papuanus
AGAGAGAGAGAGAGAGAGAGAGAGAGAGAGAGAGAGAGGGAGAGAGATGGAGAGAGACAGACAGACAGAGACAGAAACAGAGAGACAGAGGGAGAGAGACAAACAGGAAGAGAGAAGAGAGAAAGACAGAGACACAGAGTTATTTAGGTAAGAAAAGAAAAAGGGGAAGACAGACACAGAGGGAGACATATAGAAAGATACGTAGAGATTCTCAGAGAGACATGGAAAGAAACAAAGACAGAGACAGACAGAGAGAGAAAGCTGTGAAGCATCAAGAGATGCACTGGATGTACAATAGGGTATTTTATTGTGGGGGTTCTTAACCTTAGGTATGTGACTTGGTTTTTTAATATTTTGAAAACTGTATTTCAATATAATTGGTTTCCTTTGTAATACAATATATTTTATTTTATGCCTTTAAAAACATTATTCTGAGAAGGGGTCCATAGGTTTCACCAGACTGCCAAAGGGTCCACGACACAGAAAAGATTAAAAGCCACTGCTCTATGGCCTTTTAAATACTCATAAATTTATTGAGCACAAAGTTCATAAGTATTAAAGGAGACAGAGCAAAAGAGCAATAATTTTCTTGAGGATATTAAAAATTCATTAGAAATTAAAGGTAGAAATATAATACATATGGCATGTTCCATCTGTCTGTCTAACTCCTTAAATACCGAAGGCCAACATTTCTATTGCATCTATTGTGAGTTGAATCTATTTTTAAGTGGATGAAAGAATTGCATAATTAAACTGTGGTTCTCAAAACATATATTGACTCAATATAGATTTTCCACAATTTGAATATTATATGCCTAATTTTTACATTTTCTCTAATTTTCAAATGACAAGGACACTCACCATGATCCTCAGCTAACTCCTACTTTCAATATGACATATTTCCAGACTGTTGGTTCCTTCCATCCTTCCATTTTGTCATAGGAATCTGGTTAAGGCACTGAGGGAATTGGAGTATTTATAATTGTTGCTTCATCTGAAGTTTTTATTTGGAAGCAGAGACTATTGGCTACTCTGATTCTCTAACTGTTCCCAAAATTTACACAAATGGAATAGGGATGGAGTAGATAACGACTCTGCAACTCAGAAAGTGTGGTTTACATATCCACCATCAAGAATTTCATTTCTGGTGACTTCAGCATGTAGAGGTAGAACAGAGACTATGAGACCAGAGCTTATCTTTTAATAGATAAAGGCAGGCTAGGATTTGGGTGGAAGACCTTCTATAAAAAGTCCCAGAGTAAAGGAAAACATCTGGAGCCTTCTGGCTGTCTGAATGGTACATGGATTCTAGCTAACTGTAAATATCCATGAACAAAGAATATCTCAGTAGCCAATATTTTTCTCTGCTGGTATCAAATGAAATTCATTTGGTATCAGCTGGAGTTTTTATAGTGCTAATGGAAGTTATTTTCAGTTATCACGTCAGTCCATAAGTATACAAAGGCAGCAATTTCACTGGTAATCTGGAGATCGGTTTGTATGTGGGGGGTATGCTTTAGACCGCTTTTGCAGTGTAAGCTTTTATCTTAAGAAATGTGGGGAATCATAAATAAAGAGAGAATGATAAAACAGAACATTCAACCAGGGCTAAGGTTGGGTTTGGAAACATTTCATAGTGTGAACATCTGAACTCCAGAGATGGGGTGATGTCCAGGAACCCGTGTGCACAATGGGGAGCAGATGTAGCCGCCAACTCAAACTGCCTGATGTTAGTTAGCCCTCACCATAATTACTCTTTAAATACTGACAGTCCCTTGTTTCTATGTAGCAGCTAGCTGTTCTCATTCCATTGGATGGAATAGGGCTGGAACCATCCAATTTTGTGTTTTTAATAAACTCATGTAATTTTATCATTCACCCACCAGGTGCTAGAATGACGATGAAGCCCTATAAATAAGACTTTGCTCTCTGCAGGTTTTTAATTATTTATATTTATTCTTCTATAAGCAAATCCCTACCCCTCATAGAGAGTAGCATGTGTGGAGACTGGAGTTTTACAATGTATTGCTGGGGTTGTTCAACTAGATAGGACCCACATAATTTTTTTTTTCCTCCATGAAGATCAGAATCACAGAATATTGGAGTTATAAAGGACTTAAAATTTATCTGGTCCATTTCTCTTGCTGAAGAGATGAAAAAAACAGAAGCCCAGAAAAGCTGACTTGCCTAAGACCTTGAGACAAGATCATGGCAAAGTCAAGCCTAGAACACACGTCTCTCAACTCTCAGACCAGCCTTCTTTGCCCTACCCCATGACTGAGGAAAAGCACTTTACACTTCAGCTATATATAGCCAGTGCCAATGACTAACACCATTTGAAAAAGTCTGTTTTGTAGAATAACCACAACAGGGGAAGTCCCTATAGGCCAGATGTTGTATGTTTCAAAGGTCAAAGTAATGAGTAGCTGACTCATGTAAATTGCATTTATTCCTCACTCTTGATGGAAGAAGTAAAGATTTTAAAAACCTGTCTATTAACAATTAGTCTGCCTACTGTGTGCTGAAAACTCTTTGCTAAAATAGAGTGCTGGACTTAAGGTCAAGAAGATTTGGCTTCAAATCCCAACAATCAGACTTATCAGCTTATCAGACTATAAACAAGTTAATGTCTCTGAACCTCAGTTTCCTCATCTGTAAAAAAAACTATTGTAATAATACTTGTAGTACTTGTCTTTCAAGGTTGTTATGAAATTTAGAAATGCTTTGCAAACTTTAAAGGGTTAAACAGATGTCAATGACTGTTATTATTGATTTTTTCAAAGACATCTAATAAATGCTTGCTGACATTAATTCAAATAATTTTCATACACATTGTTCCATATGGTCCTTGCAATGATCTTGTGGAATAGGGTAGGCATAATTATTTTTCTTCAGATGCAGAAATAGAGGCTCAGAGAAATTAAATAATTTGCTTAGAGTCAAACAGCTAATCAGCAGTGGATTGGGGACTAGAAGGAAGGTTTTCCATGTGCCCAAACCCATTCTCTTCCCATAATACCACACTACCTGCCAGTCTCTTTTCTTCATTTATTCACAATCCAACGGAGAAGACCGTGTATTTTTTGTTATTGAGTTGTGTCCTACTCTCCGTGACCTCATTTGGAGTTTTCTTGGCAAAGATACTGGAGTGGTTTGCCATTTCCTTCTCCAGTGTATTTTATACATGAGGATACTGAGGCAAACAGGATTCAATGACTTCCCCATGGTCACACAGCTAGTGTCTGAGGTCAGATTTGAACTCATGAATATGAGTCTTCCTGACTCTAAGCCTGGTGCTCTATTTATTGTACTACCTAGCTGCCCCGCCCCAAAAAGGAAATCTGTCTAGAAGCCATAATATAGTAAAAAGAAAGAACATGCAAGAACTGAAGGGACATAGATTTAAGAAATAAGAGTAAGACTAATCAGGAATGGATTCCTAAAGATTGGGGTGGAAGGAGAAGAAACAGGGAAAAATTTGGGAAAAAAAAAGATTTTCCCCCCAAAACTTGTTTCTTTCTAATAAAATTTGGCAAACGGAGTAAGATAAGTGTTCCTCTTCCCCCCAAAACCTCCCCATCTTTCTATTTCTTTTATTCCAGACTTCCACCAATCACAGGGAAGGCTTTCTAAAGGAGGTTAACTTAGAGTCATATTTTGAAGTAGAAATATATTGGTAGGTTTCTTTATTCATCTGGTATATTGTTGCATTTTATTTTTTAAAAATTCTAGTTTTTTTTCTTCCTGTTCCTCATAATGAAAGCAAATCAACCCTCCTTCAAAATACTGACAAAAATTCATCCTAGAACTATTACATTTTAGACTTGGAAGGGAATGATGGCATTATCAAAATCAAACCCTATTTTAAACATGAATCTTGCACAATATCCCTGACAAGTGGACCTCTACTTTATAACATTTCCAGTGCTGGGAAATTTACTGTAGCCCTCAGCATTTTTGGACAGCTTTAATTGTTAGAAAATTAGTTCTTCCCTATATTTAGTTGAAATTTACTCTCCTGTAACTTCTGCCCACTGGTTCTGGTTCTCCCATTGGTGCTACACAGGGGAAAACTAATCTCTCTTCCATATGAGAACTTTTGAAGTATTTGATGATAGCTGTGATGTTCCCCAATTCTCCTCTTCTCTAGGCTAAGCATCCTTATTTCCTTCAACTAGTCATCATGTGACATCAGTTATGATCACTAATGCAGGAATGACTTAAGGGAGAAACATAGATGTGCTGATAAATGTTTAACTGTATATCTTGGATTTTAAAAAGCACACTAAAACACTTTTAAAATTTATTAACACATTCTTGAGTCCAGATAAGCAACAAAACAATAAATTAAGCATTGATTTGTGGGTCTGCTGACTTTCAAGGTATAAACACACTGAAAATTTAACAATCAGCTCTTGAAGTTTTAAGCTGGCTCTGGCACACAGTTGGGGAGAGGGAATGGTAGCTCAGGTATGCAGACAGACTGACCTTCCTATTAGTGTTAGGTGTGCTATGCCAAGATGGCTGGTAGTCTGCAAAGCAGACACACAAAGGAAATGCAGATAGAGTATGTCTTGTGGATTTCTCTTTCTGGAGGGGGGTGGGATTCCTAGCAGAGCATGAGAAACCTCACCTAGGAAAATGCCCATATGGTAAGCACCATGTGGTTTCTCTGTCCTGAAGGTCCCACCTAACTACTTCTCCTTCTCCCTCTACTTTTTATTGGTTTTCAGCCACAGAAGCATCATAGCTGGTCTAAAAAACAACATTAACACTGCTGATATGTTGGCTGTATATATTACGTGTCTTGGCCCTGGAAAGAAGTGCTATTGCACTGTCCTCGTGCAACAATCACACTGGCTCCCATCCTGGCTCTGTGTATCAGCTGTGTTATCTCTCCCACAGAATAAACAATTTGGTTTTGGAGTCCCTTCATCATCCTGATAGCTGTTCTCTGGCTATGTCCCAGCTTGCCAGTGTCCCTTCTAATGTGTAGGACCCTGATATGAACATGATACTGCAGATGTGGCCTGACAATGGAAGAGCATAGAGCCACGCATCTGAACCAGATTCTCCTGGGACTCTTCCTTCCCAATACAGTCAAATAAAGGGGTTTCCCCTGGGAGACACTGGTCAGCAGAACCTCTTCCTTACCATGATTCTAGTTAGAACTTTGGGGTTAATTTAGCCTCCAAGTTTCTCCACACAGTATTATTCTTTCCCTATGGTTAAAAAGTCCCAACCTCCAGGTCCTCTAATCCCTATGATTCAGAACTGCTGGCTGTCTAAGCAGGAATCTTTTCCTCTCTTACATATCCCTCCTCTCACTTTATCATGTTAGCCTTACTTCTCCCTAGTTCTTATCCTGTTCTGCTGATGATATCTACTTTGCTCCTTGGAACCCCTGCTAATATATTTGCCTTCATCTTTGAATCTCTTCCTGTTATGTTATGTTTATTTTCCAGTACTAACTGAATTTTGGCTTTCTCCCAAAAACAGTACATCCCTTTGAAACCACCTTCAATATTTATTCACGCATTTTAACCTCTCCCAAATCCCACAACTTCTTCTAATTTCCCTTCCCCATTTCCCACCCCAACCCATTATGTAGGGCCAGGACAAGAAATATAATCCTTGCTACTCAACATTTGCTTCTTGTTTCCAATTACTGAGCCAATAAATACAGTTAGAGGAAGTCACAAAACTGTTTAGGATGGAACCAATTCAGATGAGTAATAGCTAGCATTGATATAGTGCTTTAAG
Organism: Petaurus breviceps papuanus; assembly: GCF_028583685.1. Classification (NCBI taxonomy): domain Eukaryota; kingdom Metazoa; phylum Chordata; class Mammalia; order Diprotodontia; family Petauridae; genus Petaurus; species Petaurus breviceps. The sequence goes on from NW_027187289.1 coordinate 4,832,434, forward strand.
GTATTTAAAATACTTTATAAATATTATCTCATTTTAACCTAAAAACAACCCTGGGAAGTAGGTGTTATTATTATTTCCACTTTACAGATGAGGAAACCCAATGACAGAGGCTTAATGACTTGCCCAGGGTCATATAGCTAGTAAGTGTCTGAAACTATTGCTGTTGTTTGTCCTGCCTTCTTGAAGAGGACCATGATGTCAGGAAGGTGATGCCATGACTTACAAGTGAATTGGATTTAAGTGAGGGAGGGCTGTGAAAGGTCACCAGCCTCACTTTCTCCTCTTGAACCATCTGGGTCCAGTGACAAGATATAGATCAGGAGGACTGGAGATGGCCCCCATCTGAAGCTAGTTAGTGAACCCGGCTCTTCCTAACTCTAGGTCCAGTGCTCTATCCACTGTACCATCCAACTACCTCTAAAAAGGATAATTACCATTTATATAATGCTCCAAAGTTTACAAAATGATTCTTAGATTCATCAATGATTGATTTACTATCACATTCTCCATGGCAGCTGCTCAGAATCTTTTCTTTCCTTTAAAAATATTTTTTAACTAAAAAAAAATTTCCTTTTCCTTTCATTTCCCTCCCCCAATTGAAAAAGAAAAACAAATCTCTAGTAACAAATATACATAGCCAAGGAAAATAAATTTCTTTCTTCCTTTTTTTTTTTTTTAAAGCAATCGGGGTTAAGTAACTTGCTCATGGTTACATGGCCAGTTATTTCTGGGTGTGGTGCTAAGTGTCTGAGGCCGGATTCAATCCCCAGGTCATCCTGACACTGGGGCTGGTGCTCTTACTCGCTGAGCCACCTGGCCACCCCTGGAAAATAAATTTCCACATTAACCATGCCCAAAATATATCTCATTATGCATCTTGAATCAATCTGTCAGGATGTGATTAGCAAGGTTCATCATTGGTAGCCTGAAACTGTTGTTGGTCATTGCATTGATTAGAGTCCTTATATCTTTTAATTTGTTTTTTTACAATCTTGTTATCATAAAAATTGTTCTTCTGGTTTTGCTTATTCCACTCAGTAATAGTCCATCACACCATTTCTTACAGCATAATCGTATTTCATTACATTCATATACCATAATTTGTTTAGCCACTCTCCAATTGATGGGTGACTTCTTAGTTTCTCCTTTCCCCCCTTAACTCCCAGAGCTACCCTATTTCTCTTCTCCTCATCTCTTACTTTACTCAGAAGACTAAATGTTTCCATCTCCTTCTAGATCTAATCTGCCCTGAGATCATTTCTCCACCTTTATGCCTCAAATACTCCCCAGTTATTTATTCTCTATTTTCTACAATCTCAGAGAATGAAAAGGCCATTCTCATTGAACATGGTCTCCAGTCTCCTTTCATCCCATCCCTCATTTCCTCTCTGATCTTCACTCTCTCCCTATTCTCTTCTTCCCTGCTGTCTAAAATTTTAATCTTGTTTTTGTAATACTTAAAAATTCTTATGGGGCGGTTAGGTGGCGCAGTGAATAGACACTGGCCCTGGAGTCAAGAGGACCTGAGTTCAAATCTAGCCTCAGACACTTAACACAAAAACTAGTTGTGTGACCTTGGGCAAGTGGATTAACCCCAATTACCCTCCAAAAAGTAAAAAAAAAACAAAAAAACCCAAAAAAAACAATTCTTGCTGTGATTCTAGCATTTGATAAATTTATTGTACCTCTCCTCTTTAAGTACTAATATCCCAGGAAGAGGACTAATTATTGCCTCTTCTTCCACTATACTATTCATTCTTTAGCACCTTGCAATCTGACTTCTGACTCCATTATTCTACTAAAATTGCTCTCTTAAAAGGTTACCAGTTACCTTTCATTTCCTAAATATGTTGGTATGTATTTTTTTCCAGTCTTTGACCTTTCTACAGCTTTAAAAACTGTAGGCCATCCCTTCCTTCTATGACCTCCCCCTTTGATTTCTGTAACACAGCACCCTCCTGGTTTTTCTGCCATCTATGTTATTTTGTATTCTTCTGCACTAATTCATCATTCTCTTCCTGTCTCCTCTTTCATTTGATGGCACTACCATCTTTCCAATCACTTGAAAACTTAGAGTCTTTTTGGATTCTTCCCCTTCTCCCTCTCATATCCAATTAGTTGCCAAGTCCTATTGATCTTACATCCACAACATTTCTCTTCTTCATTTCATTCTATTCACACTGTTACCACTCCTGTTCAGGCCCTTATTACCTATTGCTTGTATTACTTTAATACCTTCCTTACTGATATTCTTGCTTCCAGTGTCCCTACATGTCCCCTTCAATTAATCCTCCACGTTGCAACCAAAATAATCTTCCTTGGGCACAGTTCCAACCATGTCATTCCCCTATACAATAATTTTCATTGGACCTGTATTTAAAGGGCAATGAAACATCAATTTATTTGCATTTAAGGGCTCCTTGATTGTGGTTCCAAACAACCTTTCCAGACTAATTTCATATTATTCCTCTTTATATGCTATGTCCTAGTTAAATGTGACTTCCAGTTATTCTTGGAACTTTATATGCTGTTCTCAGTCTTTGTGCAATGAACAGACTGTTATCTATGCACAGGATGTATTTCCTTTCCATCTTTGCTTGTGGATTTATTCTCTTAATGGTTGAGTTCAGCTATCACCTCTTCCATGAAGCCTTCCTTTTTCTCCCTCCCCAGCTGAAAGCATTCTCTCCCCTTTCAAAGCTTTCCAAAGCATTTTCTGGGAATCTTTCTTTTGATGCCATCAAAATACTAGTGTGCATCATACAATCTTTTGCAACCATTGTTTCTTCCATTATTTTATGTAATCTTCTTGAGTCCAGGGACAGTGTCATTTCTATTTTTGTCTAGGTGATCAGAACAGAGTCTTTCCCATGTGGATTCTTAATAAATGTTTGTTGAATTGAATTGACTTACCAATAAATAACTAGGCTGACTATGATCTTGTAATATTAGACAAATTTAATTACAAATTTGGTCCAAAAGTGAGAATCAGACTGTATTGTGTGCATTTTTCATGAAGTTTCTCTATCATAGGTGTCTGTGTGCCAATGAGTGAGAAGGCACCCTGGATAGCATTGTGTAGCATCTACCTTTTGCTTCCTTTAGTAGGTTTTGAGTCAAGTAGGATCATGCTTAAGCTATAGTCCTAATCCAAAAATCTCTAGTACAATTTTCTTTTAAAAGGTTTTATGGAAGACAATTCTCAGAAAATGGTGGAGTAGGTCAGAAAATTCCAAGCTGTAGCAGCAAGCACTCCAGCATCCCCAGGGTGGCTGCCAACTCAGGTTCTTAGATCTGCTTTTCTAAAGGAAAGCAACTCAAATGGGTTAACAATCTTACTTTAAACAATCAAACATATCATTTACCTAGTTCAGGGGAAAAAGCACTTCAAACTTCAGAGTATACAGACAGAAGTTAAAGCAGACAGAGAAACATTTCAAGCAGACAGACCTCCAACTGTCTGACCATTACATCCATACCTAGTCACAGTTACCAGAAAGGGAAGCATCAACATCTGGGTTTTCAAAGCCGGGGGCCTTGATGGCTGCCCAGAGTCTTGTCTGGTCAAATCACACAACACTTCTCAAAGTGAGCCCCAAAACAAGCCTCATATCAGGGTTTATATAGCCTTCTCCTGGCTCAGAGAATGTAACAACCTTCTTGATCCACTGCCAAATCAGAAAGCATTGCTGAAAACCAAGCCTCTTACCATAGGCTCCAGGTGCACTTAAGCTTATCAAAGGGCCTAGAGGCAGGGAAGATCTTAAATTACCATTCACATAACACAGGCTCTCAAGATTTCCTCCCACAAGAGATAAAGTAGCACCTTAAGGCAAACAAAGTATGGGTAAAAATAAATAAGAAAAGGGGCACAACTGGGGTTTTCCTGGGACAATTTGAGAAGATCAGAAGAAAAATACCAGGACTAGGTTTGGTCCCTATGAAGAATAAACACATCCAGACTAGGATTTGCTTTAATTAATAGCTCGAGCCAGAGGAATTTTTACCCCCAGCATAGTGAGGGGAGTTGGGCAGCTGTAACAGCAAGCACCCTAGCCCAGGTTCTTTGATCTGCTTTTCTAAAAGAAAGCAACTCAAAAAGGATGAAAATTTTACTTTAATCAAACATATACACACACACACATATGTATATATAATATAGCACAATTCAACAGACCAACAGATGGGGCTTCTAGCTGTCTGACCATTATATACATACAGTTAGTTACCAGAGAGAGAAGCACCCACATCTGGGCTTTCAAATTGGTGGGGCTCAATGGCTTCCCAGATTCTTATCTGGCTAAATCATACAACTCTTCCCAAAAGCGAACCCCAAAGAAAAACCTCACCTCAGAGTTTATATAGCCTTCTTCAGGGTCAGAGGAGATCACAACCTTCCTGACCCAAGACCTAATTACAAAGTAACAAAAGGTGTGGACCTTCCTAAAAAATAGGCCTCCCCTAAGCTAGCTTCTCTTGTTGCACTCTAAATAAGGCCCATTAAGGGACAGGGAAGATTTTCAAATTCCCTTTCCATCATAGTGTCTGAGCCAGGGAAGATCAAGGGAACCTTTGTTGACAAGGATCAGCAGACCCAGATGGGTTGTGAAGAATGGGGGGGGGGGGAGGAGCAAGAAGGAAAGAGCACATGCCTGGTGAGTGCAGAAGCGGTGGGGCAGAATGCCGCTGGCTGTGGCCACTTACACGAGGTTGGAGTTTGACTTTGGCTCCAGGGTAGAGGGGAGAAATGAAGATCTGGGGAAAGAGGTACCACCCTCCCTCCCCCACACCCCAGGGCTAGAGGTGATTACAAAAGTTAAGCTACTACCACAAAAAATGCACAGGCAAAGGAGAAAGAACACAACCATAGAAAACTATTATAGGAATAGAAGAGACTGGGTTTCATCTTCAGAGGAGGATATTGAAACAAAGAAACCCCTTTGTACTCCAAAGAGTCAAATGGGCACCTGCCCAAAAAGGATTCATATCTTAAAAACACTTTAAAAATAAAATGACAGAGATGAAGGGAATGGGTTTAAGAGGGAACAATATAAATATATATATATATATATATATGTATATATATATATATATATATATATATATTTAGAAGAGTATAAAAGTCTTCTAAATTCAGAAGAAATAAAATGGTAAGGGGACAGGGATAGGGGAGAGGACAAGGAGGGATCTTTAGAGGGAAGGGTGAGGGAAAAGGTGTTTAGATTTATGGGAATGGGAGGATAGGGGAGGGATCCTTGGGGAGGGGTACTCAAGTAATAGGAGGGCAAGGTAGGGGGTAGGAGTAAAGTAGAAGAGGAAGGAGGGATAGGAAACAAGAGACATGCACAAACATAAAAACAAAGATCAGGAGTAGAATGTGTTTGAGAAAGTATATGTATATGTATATGTATATATCTATAGCTATAGAGAAACATATCCGCACTTAATTGTAGCCTTCTTTGTGGGGGGGAGGGGGGAAGAGGAGGGAAAATAAAGAACAAAGTAAAAAAATTGCACAGCAGAGAACAAAAGAAAACTTATAAAGAAGCAAAGAAGTGATGGACAGCTCTCAACACAACACGTAGTATTTCTCATACAGGTTTTCTTGAAATGAAAATTTATTGTTACATATTTTGAATCTTCTTTTATGTTCTGCTATGTACATGATATGTTTTTTTTCCTTTCTTACTTTGTATTTAAATTCCAATATTTAAGTTTATGATATGTTTTTGTTTCTTTTCTCTATTCTGTATTTGTGTTCTGGTGTTTGAGTCTAAAATAAAATTAAAAAAAGAAAAAGAAAAAAAGAAAATTTTAATGATATTTTGAAGAGGGTGGTAACATAAGCTTCATTCAAAAAGCTACAAGAATTCAAATGGACTTTTAAGTAGTTGTGGTAATATTAAATTCTGACTTCAATTTCTACTAAAAGAGATACTTTGAAGATATATGGTCACATTATTTGCATAGTTATACTTTTTAAAAAAAAGTATCTTTTGCAAAGAAATACATTTTGGTTAAGTTTTATATGTGTGTGCATATATGTGTGTTTATACATGCATGTGCATGTTCATGCATGTCTATATATAAACACACACACATATATACATGTGTGCACACTCACACACACAACTTTTAAAATGTTAAACTACTTGAGGCAGGCAGGATCAGTTTTCATCTGTGATGGTCAGTGCATTAAAGTATCTCCAAAGTATCTTAATTTCTAATTAAGTTATTATTCTGAGACTTCACCCACTGCCCTAAGGACATGCTCAAGAGTTCTAAGGCATTCTCTCTTCCTTGTATAAGAGAAGAATGACACCCCTAAGGGTCAGTAGGGGGAAGTTATATGGACTCTGGTCAAGACGCAGTTCCCATCATTATATCCCAAATCTGTTGTAAAAAAGTCATGCAATCATAGGATCATAGACCTAGAGGTGGAAAGGACCTTATTGTCTGTTTAGTCCAGTCTCTTCATTGTATAGATCAGAGGTCAAACTATTTGCATAAGATCAGACAGGTAGTGAATTACAAGGGTAGGATTTGAGCCAAGGTTCTTTGACTCCAAATCTGATGTTTTCTCCATCATACCATGCTACCTTTCATACAATCGTTTTTTCTTCTGCTAAAAATTATTATTTTAATGTTGCTTTAATTGTCAGTATATCTCACGTTCTATCCCAAAGGTAGCTGAGTTTCAACAGTGACCAATAGATATCAGGACCACAAGTCTTTCCCTGCCACAGAGGCTTGTGATGGGCTTTGAGCCACCCAAAGGAACCAAAAACATGTACTTTTTGTAGTGCCTTTTTGGAGTGTGCATGCAAATGCTCTGATCAGACCTTCAGATAATTAGGGCTTCAATTAATTGAGGCAGCTGGCCAGAAGTCTTTGATGACTGTCTTCCAGGCCTAAGGGATCCAGAATGTGGACTTCAAAGCTTGCTGGCTAATGCTGCAATTAGAGAAGCTGCCAGAAAGTTTGCCCAAGGCAGAGTGGCAGCACCAGGGAAGGATGCACTGTAGGCTTGTGGGGTAATCAAAGGATCAGGAAGGAGTACTCACTGTCCCCTCTCTAAAGCTGGGAAGCCCTGGGAAAACCAGCTGACAGCTCTTCCTGAAGCCCAGACATCCCTTGTACTCATGATGACTTGCTGGTTGGTGACACACAATGTCAAGTGCCCCATTGGGCCCTTCTGTGGGTCCTGCCGAGCCACCATGGAGGACTTAGAACAATGCGATTATCTTGGGCTTCAAACCTTTTGTACTGGGACTTTGAAATTTTTCTCCTACTCTTTTTTTTCCTCCCATGGATGTTTCATTTACATACCCTCTTCAGAAAGGAAGCACACTCTGGACACATGTGTGTATCTTTGGTATTACTAAACTGGCTCAATGTTAAGCCTGTGACAAGACATATCTTAGACTTCTTTGTCTCCTCCATAGTGCCTCAAAGATTTTAAGGGTTTACTACATTTATATTAATGGATTGATTTTTAAAAACATAATTAATCAGCCCTGGAAAATATTTTCCACACCTGAGGCAGATTGCTTACCTGTTTACTAAATTTTTTTTCTTACATTTCATAAAATCACAGATTAAAAACTAGGAAAGGATGGTAGAGGATATCTAGTTGAACACTTTCATTTTACAGCTGAGGAAACTGAGGCAGAAAAGTTAAGTGACTTACCAAGGGTCACATAGATAGTAAATATCTAAGGCAAAATTTGAACTCAGGTATACCTGACTTTAAGCCAAGTACTTTATCCACATGCTTCAGTTTCTGTGTTAGAAATTTAAATATAGGACAGAACTTAACACATTTAATAGCAATAATGATGGTAATTATGCTAGTAACAGGAAAATAGAAGAAAGATAATAGCTCATATTTATACATAGCACTTTAAATACATTATCTCTTTTGATATTAGAGTTTTGCTTTGTTTTAATTCATTATAGAATTTAATGAAACAATAGAGGTCAGTCTTGGGCCCCATCCAAGGTGGAATTGCTCATTGGGAAGTCTTCAAAGGACTTCATTAAAACACAATCTCAGGGGCGGCCAGGTAGCACAGCGAGTAAGAGCACCGGCTCCAGTGTTGAGAAGACCTGGAGATCGAATCCCGGGCTCAGACACTGAGCACCCATCCAGAAACACCTGGCCATGTAACCTTGAGCAAGTTACTTAACCCCAATTGCTTAGGGGTGGCCAGGTGGCTCAGCGAGTAAGAGCACCAGCTCCAGTGTCAGGATGACCTGGATCAAATCCGGGCTCAGATACTCAGCACCACACCCAGAAATAACTGGCCGTGTAACCTTGAGCAAGTTACTTAACCCCAATTGCTTTAAAAAAAAAAAAAACACAATCTCACCTATGGCTCTCTGGGATGAACCAGCTGGAGATGGCAAGTGATCTGCTCAGTCATATGGGCAGTAGGAGTCCTGGAATTTGAATTCAGGCCCTCTTACTTCAAAAGGAGGTTCCTTCCATTGTGTTGCATTGTGGCAAATCTACCACAGATGTATATCAGTATCTATTTACTATGGTACCTCCAAGATGTGGTGTAGTGTAAAAAAGCTTTGCCTTTGATGTTGGAGGACCTGGGTTCAAATGTGAGGTCTCTTACAAATCAGTTACCATATCTGGGCATCTATTTCCTCACCTATAGAATGAGGGTTTTTTCAGACAGGCCCTGAGAATGTTCCCTGCACTCTTTGTGAGCTAGAGGTTGGAGCCATGCACTGGGTACTGCTTGCTGTTTCTGCCATCCCCAAAGCCTTTGTGGTGGTGGAGGTTGAGGAACCATGCATGGGGATTTGTAAAGCTCTGTGTGGTGGAGTTAAAAAGAAGGCTCTCCTAAAGGCATTGGGCATCTCCCCTCCAACAGCTGAATGAGGTGGGTAAGTCCAGGAGTGGCCTTGTCATGGTCATGCCCCTGTTCTGAGGGCCTTTTTCCTCCTACCCCCAAAAGCCACAGGATGGTAACAAATATACAGGGGAGACATGATCGTAATTGAAAAGATTACCCATAAAGAGTTGCTCTGGAGACCCCAAAATACCAACATGTCGGATCCTGCCGAATGAATTTGATTCAGGTCTTCTCAGCCAAAGAAAAGTAAAGATTTCATTCAAATTCCATTATTGTTTCATGGTAGTGAAGTGCCCATCAGAAATCAATACACCAAAGCCCCCTCCGAGTCACAACCTGCTAGAAGGGGACCCCTACCAGGGTCCCTGGAAACCACCTGATAGGCCACAACAGTTAGGGAACTTTGCACCTGTGTTGCTAGAAACATACCCCAGATACAAGTCTGTTCTTGTTTTTGCTACCGTGTTTCCCCAATAATAAGACCTATCCCGAAAATAAGCCCTCCCCTTACTGTGTAAGATTCCTCTAAAATAAGTCCTCCCCCGAAAATAAGCCCTATTGATATTGCTACTGTAGTGAAGGTGATCCCCTGCGCTACATGCTATATTACGGTACCCTCTGTATGCACCGTCTCCCCCCCCCCGGGTGAAACTCACGCCGCACTCCGAGCTGCATCCAATCAGAGCTGCAGCAGTGAGCGCGTCATCCTGTTCTTTATTGAATTCATTATTGAATAAAGGTACATTTTTTTATTCACGTTTACCTGTTTATTAAAATTGCTGCCAATGTTCATTAAAATAAGCCCTCCCCTGAAAATAAGCCCTCTGGTGTTTTTCTGTCCAAAAAAAATAATAAGACAGTGTCTTATTATCGGGGAAACACGGTAGGTAATCAAGGCTTCACTAGGAATGCATATTTCGTTGTTTTTTTTTTTAATTTTGACAGTTTATTTTATTTTTATCAATGAACAAAAATTCTTTTCTGACCCATTTCCTCCTTTCTACCTCTGAAAAGAAAAAAAAAAACAAATCCCTGAAAAACAATATACCTAATTGAGCAGAATGTCCACTTTGGTCTCTTGGTCCAAAATGTCTCAGAATTCATATTGAGCCCCAATTCTTGTCAGAAGGTAGGCAATATTCTTCATTCTTAGTCCTCTGGGCTGAAGGTTGGTAATGTCATTGACTAGGAGCAGGGTCTTTGAGAAGTCTATCTTTGAATGTCCAGTCCTACTCAGCTAAGAGTAGGTCATTAAGAGATATTTCTTAAAATTGAAAAAGGATTGGAATAGAAAGGCTTTACTGGGATGGAGGAACTCCAGGAACAAAATGTGAGATGTCTTTCATTTGTCTGGGGGCAGCTGTATTCTCTCTTTTTAGAGCTCAGATTAAGTCCTTTTTGTGAGCCGGCTAGTACCAACTGAGCACACATTCCACCCCAACTCCACCCTCTTCTGAAAGTTTTGTAGATTCCATAGATGTAGAGGACCAAAATGAGCTCAGTCTCTTCTCTGAAGGGAACTATTTTCCTTCAGAGCCTCCCAAACACTGATCTAGCTCTGGCGATGAGTGCCTCATTTTCAATGTGTAAAGTACTACCACCTAGGTAAGTGAACTAACTTATCCACAGCAATCGAGAGGAAGTCTCCTATGGAGAAATGCAGTTGAAAGCAGCAATAGCAGTGGTCACTTACTACGGAAGTAGTTCATCACATTATCCTCTCATCACCAACACTGTCTTCATTTACCTGAATGGTAATTGATCTCTAATACAGCATCAATTCCACCAAAAGTAACTTAGAGCCCTTAAGACCATTAAGAGTTTTGCATCAGGATCGACAGCTCCAGGCTCTAAGTCTTCAGGCTTGTTTGCACCGCTCCAGTAGGCACCACTGCCAGAGGCTCCACTCCTGGAGGCTCCGCTCCCGGTAGTAGGCTGCAGGCCCATAGGCACCCCTCCCATAGCAGGCTGCAGGCCCGTAGGCACTGCTCCCATAGTAGGCTTCGGCTTTGGTGCCCTCGGCGGCTTTGGTTTCCTTGGCCGCCTCTGTATCATAGACTTCTTCCTCTGGCTCTGCCCCAGTTGCTTCAGCCTTGAAGGGCTCTGCCACGGGCTTTCTGCCTTGTTGCTGTGCTTGTTGGGGGAGGCTTAAGCTTTGCTCAGTCGATCCTGCTTCTTTCTGAAGGTCACTCATGTTTACAGCACCATGCAAGAATGGCAACCGCATATTTCGTTGTTAACAACATATCATTCTATAAAAATGTACCTTACAGAAGACTCAGGGCTGTCTTCCTACCTGGGAGGCAGTCGCTGGCTGAATAAACACTCCTATCAAATTATAATTGGCTTTGCTATCCTGTTTCTGCTTGGATGTCCACTTCAGTGGCACTTTAAATTTTCTGCTGTTGATCAGAGAATATTGGAAAATTGTGAGAAATCTTTTTTCACTTTCCTTGTCAGGGTGATGGCCCAGAAAAGAACATCTTTTCTTCATTTCATAATCTTATCAAACACATTTTTTTGGTGTTAAAATTTTCATATGTGCCATAACAACTCTATATAACCACCTTAAATAACTAGTATAACCACTAGATCTGGGAAGAAGCTATTACTCCTGTGATTTGACAAAGAAAGGACACTGCTATGTTTTCTCCCAATGGTTCTATTTCCTCTTCTAATTGATTTTATTACTGTTGCCTTAGATCAGGGATTCTTAACCTGGGGTCTGTGAATTGTAAAACAAAACAAAAAGAACTATTATTTCAATGTAATTTGTTTCCTTTGCAATCCTATATAATATTTTATGCATTTAAAAACATTATTCTTAAAATATTCATTATTCTATCCATAGGCTTCACCAGTCCAAAGATTAAGAACCCCTATCTTAAAGCTTATTTCTGCTAGAGAAAAAGTATTTAATATTATCCTTCTACCTTTTAGAGAGATTCTGTCTAACCTTATGGATCCAGCCCTTTTTCATCTATTTCTCTGGTGGTCTGGATGGTGATGTAATTTGGGTTAATTTTTTTTATCTAGTTCCTCTTTGAATTTTAGAATATGAAAATGGTATGGATCTTAGGGGTAATTTAGTTCAATCCTCTCATTTTAGAAATGAAAAAAACTAAACCTAAAAAAAGATAAAGTGGATCATCGGATCACATATTTGAATCTAGGAGGAACCATAGAAGTTGTTAACTCCAATTCCTTTATTTTACAAATGGGGATATTGAGGCAAAAAATAGATTAAACAACCTACCCAGGGTGATACTGCTAATAAGTAAGTTCCTGAAGGGAGAATTGAACCTGGGTCTTCTGACTCCAAGTCCTGCCAAATTCTCTACTGTGATACCCAATGACACTTCATGCCCAATGCCTCTTGACTTTTGAGATTATAGATCTAGTTTTTACTAGGTCCAAGACTAGAAAGAAGGTCTCAATTCTCATTCTTTTTTTTAGGGGCAATTGGGGTTAAGTGACTTGCCCAAGGTCACAGGGCTAGTTTTTGTGTTAAGCATCTGAGGCTGAATTTGAACTCAGGTCTTCCTGACTCCAGGGCCGGTGCTCTATTCACTGTGCCACCTAGCTGCACCTTAATTCTCATTCTTAATATTCTTTTCCTCTTCACCATGCTGGAAGAATACTAGATATCATACATTTATGGAATAGAGGTTAGAGAAATATTGGTATCAGTTAATTTATCAAGATAAAAGACTAATAAAATCATTATATTTAAAGCTGTAAGAGATATAGCAGGTCTGCTAATCCAATATCCTTATTTTTACAAGTGAAGAAATGGAGGTCTAGAAAGGTTAAGAGGTCTGCCCCAAATCACACAGCTAGTAAATAAGTCTCTAAGTCAAGAATCAAGTTCAGGTTCTTTGACCCCAGGTCCAGAGCTCTTTCTGCTACCTCATGATGGATGTGAAATCCTGTATATAAGGATTTTTGCATAGATCTGTGCATAGCGACATTAACTTGGAAGACTTAATTTTCTTGTTTCTATTCTTCACTACAAAGGACACATAGCCTGATAGCTGTTTACATACATGTAAGCTAGAACACCTGGTAGACAAAGACTCATTATCCTTTGTCAAGGAGCCAGAACTATTTTCTTCCTTTTCCTAATTAGAGGTATGATACCTAAACAAAAATCTACTTGACTTTTCAGTCTACCTAGCTGACTCTATCTCTATTGCCATCCTAGGTGAAAAATAATGCTTTTCAAACTTGGCAGCCTTTCACTTATACCCTCTTAGTTTATTTGCCATGGGGACAAACCCTGCTCTTGAGATGTCTCAGTTACAGCTATTTTGTTTTGTTTTTTTGAGATTGTAGGGGAAGAGGCGGCTACTTATGTAAAATGAATGTAAATGACTAAGCTTCCCCCTTGAATTTCACCCAGAAGCTTTCTCTGAGCCAGGGCAGCAGATAGAGAACAGGTAGGGCGTAAGAGGATCTGGGAGAATTACCTCCTCCATTTTGCGCAGATGAGATGCACAAATAGTTTTTAAGAAAGCCCTTATGTAAACATGTTCTTCCCAATGAGCAAATTGGAAATCCTAAATTCATAGATGTCTACTTTTAGTCACTGTAAGATTTTTGGATTTTAAGAGCCTTTGACTTTTTGGATTCATTCTTCAGGAAGACTTGGATTAGGAAGAGGTCTCTGACAAAAGATTCAAGTGGTGGTTTTTAATCTGGTCCTCAAATGGTCAGAAGGAAAAATATCAGTGTTATTTTACTGGTGGGCACAGAAGGGAACTCATGGAAGCCATGTTTACAGAATCACAGTATCTCTAAATTGGAAAGGATTGCAGATGCCATTTCATCCAACCTGTATTCAACACCTGTACAAGAAGTTTCTCCACAATTTGCTATCCAGTTCCTACTCAAAGAACTCTAGTCAAGAGTACTCTCTTACCTTCAGAGGCAGCCCACTCCATTCTCATTAATGCTGGGTTCTCTAAAAAACAAACAAACAAACAAACAAACAAAAACTTATTGTGTGCCAGTCCAAGTGGTAGGAATATGAAGAAAGGCAAAAATTGCCTACACTTGAAGAAGAAAGCAAAGGAACTGGATTTGATAATCTCTGAATTCTCTCCCACTTTAAAATTTTGATTGAGGCACAGAATTTGTAGCTAAAAACCACAATCTACAGAATGACACAGAAGAAACTGCACTAGATTGTAGGTTGGGAGACCTGGGTTCAGATTTCACTTTTGTATCTTAGTATCTGTGTGATCGTGGGAAAGGCATGTAGTTTATCTGGGCTTTAGTCCCCTCATCTACAAATGAGGGGACCGGAGCAGATGACTTCCAAGGTCCCTTCTAACTGTATCTAAGAATCTCTCCTCATACATCTGTATCACAATAAGGTGAAGTGACTGTTTAGATGGTAGTTTAAGAGCTGACAGAGTCATGTGTCCTAACTCCCCATCTGGAGCTTTTTCTACCTATGAAAGAAAGGACAGGGACTGTAGGGCAATCCAAACTTTTAGTCCTGCTTAATGCTTCTAATGTGTCGGTCGCCTAGTAACTATTGCTTCTTCAGGTTAGTGAGCTATCTAATTATATCCTATTAGATTCTGTGAGATCTTAATTAGGCCTTTTAAAATCCATTCTATTTGCATTTTATGTATAGATTATCCTTTAACTCAGTTTGTCTTTGCTGCTTTTATAGCCTCAGCATTCTTTTATCAGACAAGTACCCCTGACCATTGATCCTGAAGGCATCGACATGAGAAACATAACGTGTCATTGAACTTTCGGTATTTTGAGGATGAATCCTCTGTATGAAACAATTTAAAGGAATGTACTTTAGGTTTTCTGTTTTCCAGCATGTAGGAGTCTAACATTAACATAACCATTTAGATATAATTATAAATACATCAAAAGCAATGCAGTTTTAATTATACGAGGACCAACTGAAAAGGCAAAACATGAATATGCGATTTTAATTAAGATATATCCATAATTGCAAGTGTGCATCTCATGAGGGAAAGCACAGTGAGGTTCACTCTTCACTCCTTCTCCTCCCCTTCCCCCACTCCAAATGGTGTTCTTGATCATTAAATTCCTTAATAGCCTTTGAAATTTTCTGCCCTAGTTTTTCCTTGATTGCTCATTGACACCCAGAGTTAAGAACAGAGCCTAGGGCTGACAGAGATTCAGCCTCACCAAAGAGCTTCCAGTGGGAGATGGTCTGAAAGCTCTTTTCAGAGGGAGGAAAGAGTTGATATTTCAGTATGTTTTAAAAACAATTGACTGGGAATTGTTGAGTTTTTAGAAACTTGTCACCTAGCAAAGACCTTGATTCTGCTGAGTTTCTGAAGCACAGCTTAATTGGCAGTGCTCTAATTTCTTTGTATAGTGTGTAATCTGGCACTAGTCTCCCAACATTCTCTTGCACTGGCAGGCTGGGTACCAAGGGGCAGATGTTACTTTTATCCTCATGGTTCTAGGGCACCCTGAGGCATGAGTGGATGTTGTTCTGTTATAGTTTGTGAGCCCTCATGAGTGTGTACCTCCTCATATTTATCAGGTAATATCAATTAGTCATCTGGTTTTAATTAGCTTTTAGAAAGGGGTATTTATGAAGGTGATATAGCAAAAATAGTTGATCAAAAGCATTCCCTCCCAAAGTATGTGACTCTCTCTCACTATAGAATCCAGTGAAAAGTAGGCTTGGTTTAGAGAGTACACATGGCAAAGAGAAAAGTCATAACTCCTAGAAGTCTTTTTTAACATGAATTCTCAAGATTTTCCTCTTATGTTTGGTATAGCTTTTCTCCTGCCTTATAGAGCTTTGAATCTACCAGTGTTTATTGCATTCAGTCTGTTCTTGGTTCCTAATGCAAACATTGTCATCAATTATTGCCCTTCCTTGAACATTATTAGGATGCCTAGGGAAAAAATCTAAATCTTTAGGTTCAGTGAAGTTCATGAGTTCTTTCACCCAAGGAAATGCAGAGACCAAGACTGAGGCCATAGATTTTCTTTCCCTCAAGCAATTATGTTTTGGGAGCTTGGCTGAAATGGCTCTCTTTATGCTTACAGAAGTTCAGATCACTGGGTTTATTTATTACTTAGTTTTCTCAAACAATCTAGCATACTTACCATACAAAGTCATTCTAGTTCAACCAACAGCTTTCAAGGGCATGTAAATTGATCAACCACTTTTTCTGCACTTAAACTAAAGCCTATGATTGATTCTACAGAAAAGTGTTTTCACCTGGTTAAGGCATCAAGGTGTTGCTTATTTCAAGTAGGGTGCAGTAATTGGTCGGTTGACTTAATTGCACCCCTCTGCATCAAAGATACCTGGCCAAACATATCAACTGATGTAATTATATTAGACCTCATATTTTTCCATGCTTACATACCAATGATTTAGTGATTCAGAACCATTTTATTTAATCAAAAGGACTCTCTTGTTAGCCTCCTAATAGACATCTTGTTCTGTGTTTATAAAAAAATATACTTCTACTTCAGAAGATTGTGGAAATGGGATTGTCACTAATTATACTAAGCTTAAATAAATCCCAAATGAGCACATTCACTTTAGAGGAATTTGTGAGACTTCTAAAGTTTTGTGTACACACACACACACACACACACACACACACTTCATTTACCTCTATACAATACTTTAGTTGAACTCTAAGCAAAGAGCTCCTGCTTTATTTAGGCATTAAATGATATGGAGGAAGGAGAGAACAGGTTTGCAGATGATGTTAAATTCCTCTGGGTAGTGTAGAACCAAAACAAAGCTGCTGGAGATAAAGTGCATACAGATCTTGAGAATTTTTGTGAGTAAAGTGGAAAGTGGCAGATGAAGCACAATTTATTGCCACATGAATAAAAAATGCAAAGTACATGTATATATGTGCATATGTACATAGACACATATACATATATTATATATACATTATAGATATATATAATTATATTATATACACATATAATTAAGCACCTTGAACCATAGAAAATGGCCTGTGTGGTTTACTATAAAGGCTAACCAAGTGCTTTGAAAAAGAGATTGAAAACCAAATCTGGGCTGAATCCCTTTATGGAATTCTGGATACATCACATCACTGTACCTTGGGTAGGATATAATAGAACTACCAAAGATCCAGAGGAGGGAAATAAGAATGAGCAGAGGCATTGAAAGGGAAATGAGGTTGAATTGAAAAAAAATTAGAGCTCTTTGACCTTAAAAGGTGAAGGGTGACTTTGATCATGATTGCAATCTCTAATTTTAAGAGCAGACTTGGGTCCCTCACCCATAATTCTCTGTTTTCCATCTCCATTTGTTTGCACTAGCTGTCCTCTATGTCTGAAATGTATTCCTTCCTTACCTGTACCTCTTAGGGTCTCTAGTTTCCTTCAAAACTCAGCCAGATGAAGCTTTTCTTAATCTTCCTCCTCCTTCTCCACCCAGCTTCTAGTGACTCCCATTTCAGAATTGCTTTGTATTTATTTTATATTCTTATATATGTTCATGGCTCCATTATAGACCGTAAGTAAATTGTGAATAGCGGTTAATTTTTCCCCCTCATTATCCTCAGCACCTAACATAGTATTTGACCCATAGTAAGTGCTTAATAAGGACTTATTGATTGTTAGCTCTCCCTTCTGCCCTTCTCTCTAAAGGCTGGGTAGTGCTGAGGGTCACCCTGGTTCTTCCTTCTGTCCTTTTTTCTTACTGCACTAGATCACAGGATCATAGGTTTAAAGTTAGAAAGAAATGAGGAGGGTCTAATCAATCCCATTCTTATAAAGGTCCGAAGAGATTAAGCGATTTCCTCAAAGTAACATAGGTAATTAATTAGTAGCAGAGCTTGAATTTGAACCCAGTTCTCCAAATCCAACACTTTCCCCACTTCAACAAGTCTGTTCACCCTATGAGCTGGAATTTAAAGCATCCATCCACTAAAGGTTTCTTCCTTGTTCCTAGATGTAAGAGTTTTCTAACTCTTCCAATCTGTTTTGAGCCCCAGAGCTCATTCTGGGCACTTGCAGGATTTTATTTCCTCACCTCTGGTGACTTTGGACTTCAACTCACAGTAATGTAATAGTATCATGGATGGGTCTCTGCCCCCTATTCCAAACCTGCCCACTTGCTCTTTCTCAGGGGCAGTACTGCTTGCACTTTTGGTCCCAGTGGCCTGGGCCCCTGCATCAGAAACAAGGATACAGAGGGACCCAGTAGAGCACATGGGGAATTGACATCTGTGTGACCTCTAGAGGCTCTCCCCCGACTCTCTCTTGTTTATCTGCAAGCTCTCCTTTTCTATCCTGAATCTGGGATCAGTGACAACATTAAGATAGAGGTAGTGGAGTTCTGAGCTAGAAACCAGATTCTCTGACTCCTACCCTTTTCCCTTCTATACCACAGTGCTTTTATAGGTATAACGTTAATGAATTCTTAAACAGGCCTACCAGAACTTATCTGACCACATGCATTATCTCTTTAATTATCAACTCAGAAGGCCATTCAATTTAATTCACTTGAATTCAATTTAATAAATATTAAAAAAATGCCTATGATGTAAAAGACACTATGCCAGATGTCACAGATACAAAGAGAAAATAACATTCTCAGCCTTTAATGAGTTTAAATCCTACGAAGGTAAAAAGCATTTACATATATACAGGATAATTTGAAGAAAGTAAAAGCTCTAACAACTAGGGGAATCAGGAAAGGCTTCCTATAGAAAGTAGCAGCTGAGATGAATCTTAATGAAAGGTGCAGAGTCTATGAGATGAAAGTGGGATGGGAGTTCTACTAGGCATAAGAAAACAGTGGGCCTTTTTTACCTCCCCAGGCTTCCAACCAAGCCTGCTGCTAGATATGTAGGAGATATGATTCCAGAGTGAATGTGATTCTGAAGAATGCTGAGCACAATGTGATATATATTTGTAGAAAGGATGGAGTTGGGAGTGGGGGCTCTGGAAATATAGGTGGTGCCAAAGACTCTCTGGAAAAGACACACATGGAAAGGAAACCTTCTGACACGTGAGGAAAGCTAGGTCCTCAATATTTTCCTGATTGCCTCCCTAGATATTACTAGAACAGTTCTCCTTGTGGGAGATTAGGCCCTATGAGCTGAGTTCGACTCAATCCGGGCTAAATGCTCACTCTGTGTGTATTCCAATCTGCATAATATCTCAAATTTTTGCTCACTGTTTGTTTGGATAAATGGATTTACTTCCTATTCGCTATTTTTGATGATCATTTGTGTAGCCAACATTTACTGGGAGGGAGCTAGCTGGGTCGAGGTAGTTTAAAACTTACCCTCTCCCTAATGAGTGTTCAGTGAAATAGATTTCCTTCTGAACCAGACTGGTATCCCTAGACCACATGAAACTCCTGTTGGGGATAGGAGAGGGAAGAAGCAATTGTCTTACTGTGGCCCTTCTCCAGTTCCCCTCAGTGTGGAAATCAGTTTCCCTTGGAGGTGGACAGATTCCAGAGATATCCATGCAACTCATGAGTCGTGTCTCTACATTTAGACAAGCCAGGTAAACATATCTTGTATGCATGTGTGTGTGGTGTGTGTGCATGTGTGTGTGTGTGTGTGTGTGTGTGTGTATAAATTACACTAGAATATATTTCTTCCTCCTTTCCAGTTCTTAGAATGCTTAGCTTAGTTTAACTATGGTGCTAGTTCCAACAGGAAGCTTTTCTTAATTCCTAACCTCCCCTCCTATTTTTTTTATTAATTTATTTTAAACAAATGCTAAAACTTACATATACAATAAGGAAAGAAAAAGAAACATAAGCTCAAATAGAAAATAAAAAAATACTTTTAAAAAGCATTGGCATGTGCACAGCAGAATGTGGGAGGATTCAAAATATATAGCAATAAATTTCCATTTCAAGAAAGCCTATATAATAAAAACTACACATTATGCTCTGAGCTGTTCATCTTTTCTTTGCTTCCTTGTAACTTTTCTTTTGTTCTCTGCTGTGTAGTTTTTACTTTGTTCTTTTTCCCCCATTCTCCTCCCAACCCCTGCCCCAAGACTACAATTAAGCATGGATATATCTGTCTATCTTTTTACACACACATACATGTAAACATATACATATACACAATACATATAAACATATACTTAGATATCTATAACCATACTCATATACACACATTCATATACATCTAAGACATATTATACTTGTTTGTCTTTCTCTGAGGGTAGATAATGTCTTCCTTCGTAGGTCCAAGTCTTTCCATAGTTTTCTAGGTCTACCAACTCATCATTTCCTATATCACAACAATATTCCAACCTTTTGCTGTCCATTATTTTAAATAGTCTAAAACAATATTGATTAATATGACTGACATATAGTGTTGTTCCCCTGTTTTTCTCTTTGGTTAAATCCATTTTAGCTTTATCTTTGTCTGAGATTATGATTACTACCCCTGCTTTTTTTCCCTGATAAATTCTACATCTGATCTTTATTTTATGTTTGTGTGTGTCTTCTATTCCCTATCCCTCCTGGCTTCTCTACTTTTATCTGCTACTTTGTCCTCTTATTACTTAACCTACCTGCTCATCAAAGATCCCTCTTTATCCTCTCTCCTTCCCTCTCCACTTAGCCTTTTATTTCTCTCTGAATTTAGAAGACTGTGTGTGTATCTATCTGTAGAAGATAATTGATCTTTTTACCTTTTCTTAGATTGCTTACTTTTTAGTATCGCATCTCCTAATTTTTGAGGGCTTTCTTCCCTCCCAAATCACTTATGAATGCCCTTAAATGTCAAGTTAAGTAGTTTGTATGCATTTCTAGAGTCAATAGGGAACCACCGAAGAGTCTTCAGCAGAGAGGCGATGTGGTTAGATCTGTGAAGATGATTCTGGCAACCGTGTGGAGGATGTTTTATAAAAGGAGAAAAAGCTTTCCTTCTCTATATCTATCTCCTAGCTTCCTTCAGTTCTTAGAATCCTACCTTCTGCAAGACCCCTTTCCCATCCTTTCTGAGTCTTATCATCTTCTCTTTGAAATCATGCCCGATTTATCCTGTATATAGCTTTTTTTGGTGCATAATTGTTTGCATGTTATCTTCCTATTAAACTGTGAACTCTTTGAGAGCAGAGATTGTTTTTTGCCTTTCTTTTTTTATCCACAGTGCCTAGTGGTTGTTTGTCCTTGAAGAGGACCAAAATGACATTACAGTGTGATTGTCCCCAGTGCCTACCTTATAGTGGGTGCTTAATAAATGCTAGTTGGTTTAAGAATGAGACTGAAAACAGGGACACTAATTAGGAAACCTTGAGTACAGTGCTTGCCCTATAGTAGGTACTTGATAAATGATAGCTTATGACTGAGACTGGAAACAGGAAGACTCATAACGAGACCATTGTAAGCATTCAGGTGAGTGAGGATGAGGGTAGAAAGTGGAATAGTGGCATTCTCTCCATTGAAGCACAGACTGAGAAGTCATGAATGGGTTGTAATGTGCATTATTGGAGAGAGTGGGTATATGAGTGACACTATGGAGTCATAAGCATAACAAAGAATATAATTTAAATTGGGGTCAGATTAAGTTTTCAATAAATTGGATTTAATTACAGTTAGTCTTTTCACACATACTCAGCCTTCAGTTTGCTACTCATATGCCTTGGTTGTCTACTTACAACTTCATGAAACAGATGGAACATTAGTTATATTACTATCTAGTTAACACTTGGGCTTTGGATTGCCTAGCAACGAAGTATGTTCATCTCCTAAAGCTGGGTACAGTGTGACCACTCAGAATGTAATGGTTGGGAGATTTTCTTTTTTTCTGTTTAAAAATGTGCTACCATTATTGTAAAGGTTTGGGTGGAAATTTTCAGAACCACTTTGGAATTGGAAATGCCTTTTAAATTAGTGCCTTTTGTCTTTCACCAAAATCGGGGGGCTTTGTTAAGTGGTTTTCTTATGCAACATTCATTTAATGAGTCTGAGAGCAGCATAATGGTTCGCAACATTTTTTTTTGGAAAGCATTTATTTAAAATATTAGCCTATTTTATAAAGAGGTCTGATTTTATAGGTTACTATATCCTCCTCACTTGCCAAAAACACTCCCCAACACCCCAGCATCTCAAAAAATTGAAAAGCATTTATTTCATTAATAATGCTCATTTCTTTTCTTTTTTTCATAATGCTCATTTTTAAACATTCTCTGAAGTCATTATCATGAGTTATTAGGAGGAAATGAGACTGTAGGCTGTGTATTAATAGGTAGGTAAAACTGTACTTACTGTTCCTAATATTTGAATGGTACCTAATTAGAAGCCATTGAAGTCACCATTGTCCTGCTTCCATTCACCATATAGATACTTCTTAATTATCCACATTGTATGTATTCTACTTGGGGAATGGGAGTGTTGCTGTAATATTAACCCTGTTTTGGTATTCAGTGTCAACTTAGGTTTCAATGTCACTGTTAACATTTTTCAAGAAAATAGAGTTGACAGACATAAGAGATACTGTAAATCCTTTACCTACAGCCAACATTTAGGGCAGTGTCTTAAATGCAGTAGATGGTCAAATAACTGGTTATTGAATTGAAATGAATTCAGTGAACTACATTGCTTATTTAGCCAGATGGTTGAGGAATCAGTATTCTGGTTAGCTCCCTATCCTGGCTGAGGTTAGCTCCCTATCCTGGTGATTATGTGTTACCAATTTCCAAAAAATTAGAAAACTTTAATGAAAACAAAACATTTCTCAGGAACATAATGTTAAACATTTAATTTGAAGAATCAAAAGGCACTTCAGAATCTGGTGGCTTCACATTTTCCCTATAATTTATCATTTACAAGACTTTGGAAAAACATTCTGGTCATCAGAATTTTCTGGGGATTAGGATTCTGGGTCCAGGGGAGTTTCCTATATGTTAGACTCATCCACATTTTTGCATGAATTGTATAGTATACTACATAAGATTAGCCTGGTCAAGATTAATGTGAATAATGAATCTAGAGTAGTATTCAAATTCGCACTATTTGAAGTTATAATTATGTAAATATGGTAACTGGTTCCAGTCCAGTGGAAATACACAGTGCAAATTCAAATAATGGGGCCACTTTATGGCACTGAGTACTCACACTAATCAGTACCTACCTATATATAAGAATTAATGTGGGTTAGACACCTGGTTTGGAGGCAGTTATGGTGTAGTGAAAAGTGTACTGGATTTGGAATTTATGGACAGGTGCTTTATGCTGTGTGATCTTAGACAAATGATTTAATCTCTCTATGCCTTGGTTTCGTTATCTGTAAAATGGCAATAATAATGCTTGTACTACCTACCTTACAAGATCATTGTGAGGAAAATTATTTGTAAACCCCAAACATCATCTATTATTATTTATCTCACCTGTATTTCTATTTTGCACTATGGAATCAGTGATTAGTCCATGGGAGAGTGTTTACCCCATACATTTCTAATTCTTTACCAAACAAAGTCTTCCTGCCTATATTCACTTCCTCTTATCTCCTGGTTAGACTATGACTTATCTTACCCCAAACAGGAAAGAACCTAGAATCTCTATTCTGTTCAGACTTTCAGGCTCACTTCTTGCTTCCCAGTGGTGGTGGACTAGTTCCTTCTTTTCTCTTTCTACTGCCCAAAATACATAGGTTGGACACAGCTATTTATGTTACTGGGATGAGTAGGGAGTTATCTATAATCCTTCTAGTGAGATTTGGGACCACCAGACCTCCCCATCTGCTTTTCCACTGTGTTGTAAGATCATCAGGCAATTACTACCTGACTTGTTGATTCAAATTAAGCACCCCTAGACCTTGTAATTGCTTGGTATCCTGCCATGCATCTTTAGAACTTCTATATGTGTTGTTTCAATTGGAGTATGAGTCCCTTCATAACCAAGAATATTTTGCTTTTCTATCAGTGTTTGTTCAATAGCAGAAAATTTTTTTTCATGATTTCATTCTTTTTTTTTTGATAGGGGAAGGAAGGGCAATTGGGGTTAAATGACTTGCTCAAGGTCCCACGGCTAGTTTTTTGTGTTAAGTGTCTGAGGCCTGATTTGAACTCAGGTCCTCCTGACTCCAGGGCCAGTGCTCCACTTAGCCGCTCCTTATGTAGTATTCATTTTGTTTGCTTTACTTTGAATCAGTTCATACATGTTCTCATGCTTTATATTAATTTCACGATTTCTTATAGAACAATAACATTACATTGTATTCATGAAGTACAAGGATTCCCTGATTGCTAGACATCTACTTTGTTTCTAGGTTCTTCCTACTACAAAAATTTCTGCTACAAATATTTTGTTGTATATGATGAAACTTTTTCTTTTTAATCACTAACTTCCTTGGAATATATGGCCAGCATTGTTGCATATCACAACTCCTCTATAACCTAGTACATAGTCTTCAAGAAATGCTATGGTTAAAATGTTGATCACTCTTCAGCCAACCTGGTAAAGTGCTCCTATGAATTTGGTTTGACTGCTCTGCTGACAATAGGCACAAGTCTTGATGGGTCCGTATTTGAAGCCTGTCTAGTTTGCTTATCCTCTACTAACATAGCTTTTGAAAACCCTGGATCATAAAGAGTCATTGAGATAGGGACTCTTGTGGACCTGGATTGTTAATTTTTCTATGTATGTTTCTTGTCTTTCCAACTAGATTATAAAGGTCACTGGAGGACAAAAGCTATCATGTACCATTGTGTAGATCACTTATTGCAGTAGTCTGTACATGGAGGTAGTTCAAAATGAATGTCTTGATGATAATGATTGTAAGAACTAATATACATACATGTTGCACTCTGGGCAATAAATTGAGTTGTTCTGCTCTCTCCCTGGACTTTGGTCTCTGGTTTATTGTTAATGTTATAAATCTGACTTACCAACTTTGGTGGATCTGTATTAATGAGTCTAATGACAATCCTAAGCTCACACTAAAAATTTAAATAATGATAAATTACATTTATATATTCTCCTTAATTTTCTTAATTTTAATTCTCTTTAATTTCTTAATTTAAAGTTCTTAATTTGCTTCCATTTTCTTTGCCAAAGAGAGTGACTTTTGAATTGGAAACGAACAACAAAATAAAAGGCTAGCAGGGAATTAATACCCAAGATAAATAGATAGTAAAAGAACATGTTAGTGCTTGAAAAATTCAAGGTAGTGAATTTCATAGGCAGTGAATGAACTGGTAGATGTCATCCCAAAGTGATTTGGTGATCAAAAAGTATGTCTTGAAACATCATTCATCAAAACATTTTTGGTCACTGAGCCATCATCTTTGACATGTTGTGAACTGAATTGTGGTGAACTGGAGAGTCATGGTGAATAGAAAAGAACAATTTTCCCAGTTGTTTTTTTAAAGGGGAAATTGAGTTTGCAAACTATAGGCCAATGAACTTGACTAGTCTTCCTGTCAAGAAAAGTCTCTCTAGAAATTTTGCGGCATCTAGGTGGCACAGAAAATAGAGTGCTGTACCTGAATTAAAATTCTGTCTCATACGCTTGCTAACTGTGAGACCCTGGGCAAGTCATTTAACCACTCAGGTCCTTATTTAAATTGGGGATAATAATGTTACCTACCTCACATGGTTGTTGTGAGGATTGTGTGAGACAATACCTATAAAGTAGGTGCTTTGAAGCTTGAAGCTTTACATAAATGCCAGTGATAACGAAGATGAGGACAACTGAAACTTACAGTAAAGACGAGGTG
The DNA here is from genome assembly GCF_028583685.1 of Petaurus breviceps papuanus. NCBI lineage: Eukaryota > Metazoa > Chordata > Mammalia > Diprotodontia > Petauridae > Petaurus > Petaurus breviceps. The sequence goes on from NW_027187289.1 coordinate 4,858,011, forward strand.
ATCACAAAGAGCCAGCAAGGCTTCATCCAATAAACATTTATTAAGTGCCTACTATGTGCCAGCCACTGTGCTAAGTGCCCGAGACACCATTAATAAAAAGGACAATCCCTGCTCTCAAAGAACTTAGAATCTACATGTTCATCAGGAATAGGTCATACCCTACTAACCTAATTTATTTTTTTTTGGACCACATTTTAGAATGTTTAGGCCAGAGAAATTCTGTAAATTAATCTGGATATTAGTAAAGTATTCATACTAATCTTGTGGAAAAGATGGACAGATATAGACTAGACGATAATAGAGTTAGATGAATTCAGGACTGGTTAAAATTACTAGATTCAAAGAGTAATCATTAATTTGTATTGAAGAGCATTGGCTCTGGAGTCAGAGGACATGGATTCCATCTAACCTCTGGTATATACTAACTTTATAATGTTGGGCGAATTATTTTACCTCCCTTGTCCTTTAGTTTTCCTAATTTGTAAAATGTGGGGGGTAGGTTATTTTTTTTTCCAGCTTTAGATCAAGCACCTCCACATATTTGAGTGGCTAACCACGTGGAAAGGGTTGGGGTGAGGGGGATTAGACTTGTTCTATTTAGTGCCAGAGTTCAAAACCAGAAACTATGGATAAAAGCTACAAATAGATAAATATGACATTGGCAAATCCTTCTTAACAATTAGAGCTCTCCAAGAGTGGAATGGGCTACCTTGACAGAGACTGGGTTCCTCTTCATTGAAGGTTTTCCAGCAGACGCTGAATGGCCAAGTACAGGATGAATAATGAGGTCTCTCCTAACTCTGGAATTCTATGTTATAGTTCCTTATGCTTTATAAGGACATTTTATAACTCAGGACAGGTAATGTAAGTATAATTGTTTTGCTTTGTTTAAATTGTAGAGATGAAGAAACTGAGGCTTAGAGAGGTTGTGATTCTACAAAGGTCTTATGTATAAAAATAACAGAGCTACAATTTCTACCCAGGTCTCTCAAGTCCAGTGTTCTTTCCACTACATAACTGACTCTCCAGGTTTTGTCCAGACAGAACTGATACTGTGATATTATTTTATAGCTTTAGGTAGATTCTGTGTTGGCTACAGTCTGCCAGTGTCTCCAAGGACTTGCTGAGCTTTTGATTTGGTTCTCTACTTCCTTGTCAATCACTGCCTCCCTGGGCAGGGTGATGTCCTGTATTGCCAAGGACAGTCTTTGGCTGAAAGGGAGTATTCCCTGATGTTATTGGTATGTGACCTCTATCTCTAAGCTAATTGTCAGTCCTTATCACCGGGTGTCCCAGCTAAGTGGCTCATCATTTTTCATAATTCTTTTTAAAATTCTGCTTGGAAACCCACTGAAGTGTTGCTTAATATTTGAAGCTTCATCAGTTGAATGGGTTACATATTTAATTTTCTACAGAAATCTGATTTGATCCTATCATCTGCAATGTGTGGAGCACATTTTCCTCAGCACTTGACTAAGCTATGTATAGAGAGCATATTTTTTCCCCCTCAGAGACAGTGATCTGAGAATTAGCATCAATTATGCTCTATGACTATATTCATGACAATCAGAATGAAAAATGTTGGTCTTATGAACATCTCCAGCTTCCAATATTGTCAACAATATACTTGGCTTATTTTAGAAATGAGTTCCACAAACATCAATACATAAATATCCATTAAAGTCCTATTTTGATGCTTCATTGTATTGTAAAAGTGACCCTGGATTCTTAAACGATATTCCAATGGAGTGTTCTACCAAGAGTTCTACCATATTCCAATGACAGGTTCTACCAAGCTGTAAAAGCCTGAGTTGGATTTTCCTGGTTCTAAGGAAAGACTTAGGCTGCTTCTCATTCTTGAATAGCAATCACACACATTTCTGTAGATCATTAACGTTTACAAAGTGCTTTCCTCTCAAAGACCCCATGAAGCAGATAGTAGGAGTCTTATTACCTAATTTTACAGATGAGGCGACTGAGGGTCAGAGAAATTAAGCTGACTTTGTCAGAATCATAAAGCTAGAAAGTGGTAGAGCTGGATGGAACTAGAATATCTCGTGACTCTTTGTGCTATCTCACATTGCTTCTCCTAAGTTAGACCTTGAAATCATTAATTAGCATGTTGTCATGTGCTTAATTATCAAATTTTTCATTTGTAACTAAAATAATCCCATAAATCTCTTCAAATCAACCTCTCCAAAGCTGAACTCATTATCTTCCCCCCCTCCCCCCCCAAGCCCTTCTGTCTTCTTGCTTCCTTGTCTAGGGTGTCACTATCCTCCTGCTTACTGGGTTCTTAACCTAGACATCAGCCTCAGGTCCTCACTCTCACCCGTACTTTCTAATCAGTTACCAAGCCCTGCTGATTCTACCTTTGTAACATCTCTTGCATATACCTCCTTCTTTCTTGCCAATCCCCTGGTACAGGCTCTCATTCCTGTCATTCTCCACTCATCTGTCAAACTGCTCTTCCTTGGGAGCAGGTCTAACCAGGTAACTAGAACTTAGCACAGTGCCTGGTAGATAGTAAGTGCTTAATAAATATTGATTGAATGATTGATATAATTCCCCCTGCTCAATTAGCTCCAGTGACTCCCTATTACCTTAAGGATCAAATATAAAATCCTGCTTGGTTTCTAAAACATTTCACAGCCCAGCCCCCTTCCCACATCTTCTTGGTCCTCATTCCTCCTCTTAGAGTTTTCAATCCAGTGACACTGGACTCTTTGTTCCTTGCATAAGACACTGCATCTTCAGTCATTTTCACTGGCTGTTCCTTCTACCAAGAACCGTCTCCTTCATTTTCTCTGCCTCCTGACTTCCCTAGACTTCTTCAGTTCTCAGCTAAAATTCCACCTTCTATATGAAGCCTTTCCTAAATCACTTAATTTGGTATTCATCGTGTCTGATTTTTCCTCTCCGTCTCTGTCTCTCTCTCCCTTGTTGGCACATAATCGTTTGTATGCTGATTCTCTCCTTGAGCTCTTTGAGAATACGGACTGGCTTTGATTTTTTTCCTTTTCTTTGTACCCTCAGTGCTTAACACAGTACCTGGCATCCAGCAGGTGCTTCATAAATGTTTGTGGACTGACTGTACTCAGTGATTATGTGACTTGACCAGGGTCACACAGTTTTTAGTGTGTGAAGCCAGATTTGAACTCAGGTCTTTTTCTGGCTCCAAGTTCAGCACTCTAGGATACCATCTAAACAGGTGCTGACTAGATCACAGTGTAGCCATTAGAAATTAATTAAGGACCTTCAGTGAAATTTTAACCTTAAGTCAAAGTGAGAACTCTGACAGAAATGCTGGTTTTGGTGACTAGGAAATTTAGCTTTATCTGAATTTTTCATTCTATTAGCACTGGGAATGCTCAAACATGGAACTCCCTCTACTAATATTGATCTGCAAATGTTCTGCAAGTTGTTGTCTTAGAAAGTTACCGGAATATTGGGAGTTTATGTGACTTGCTTCAAGTGCCACAATCAGTATGGGTCAGAGGGAGGACTTGAACCCAGGTTTTCCTAGCATTAATGCTTATTGTCTTTCCACTAAGTCTTGTGGCTTTTCTAACCAGGAAATAAGGGTTTAAAAATAAACTGGGTTCTGAAGGCAGTAATTAGGTAGAGGGGAGAGGGAGCTGGGGCTCTGGAGTGAGAGATTTTTCTTTCTGGAGAGAAAACATCCATTCTAGCCAAAGACTGGAGAAAAAAGTGGACTCCTTTTCTTCCTCAAGATGAGGTGACCCTTGAAGCATTTTCCCCTTGTTCATTGATTAACTGGATGAGTAAGTTCTTATCCATTCTAAAAGAAGTGCCCCTTCTCTCTACTCCACCCCCACCTTTAAGCTAAAAGAGCAATGGCAGAACCCAATCTTCTTGCAGCGAAGAGGAAGGATGTCAGCTGAAGAATAGGACTGAAGTCAAAAGCTGGAAGCCTTGAGAATCTCTACAGCTTTATGATCAATGGAGCTGTGTTGGGCAGTACCAGCAGGGACCTTGGGACCAGCAAAACTCTGCTAAATAATGGCTGCCTAATACCTGCAGGGTCCAAGGCCTGGTAGAGATTACATGCTAGACCCTTCACCTTTTATAACCTAGACTAGCCCTTGCTATTAGAAAATTTTTCCTCTTCATCAAAATTCCTCTTCCTGTGGTGAAGGTCATTGTCCTCTTGTTAAGGCAGTTGTCTTTCCTTAGTTTTCGAAGGAAGAGGACCAATGACACCATGGGCTGATGTTTTGACTTGCACGTGAATTGAATTGAAGTGAGGCAGAGCTGTGAAGTCTTCAGCCTAACTCTCTCTTCTAGAGTCATTGAAGCTCAGTGGACAAAATCCCTGGTGATGGCCCAGGATACAGAGGATGACCTTGACTTCTCTGGTGTCTGACCAAGCACCTGCTTTAGCCACCTTCATGCTCATCTGCCCATTCTCCCAGGGAAGTTTTCACACGCTTAGGGGAGATATCCCCCTTACTCACCAAAGGCTTTGAGCCTTGTTGGTTACCCTCAGGCAGTACTGGCACAGAAAACAGTTATTCTTTTTTGTGTGACAGTCTTCAAGTAGACAGTGGATAGAAAACTGGTATTGGTGTCAGGAAGACTTGAGTTCAAATCTTGCCCCAGACACTTGCTGGCTCTGCAAACCTGGCCAAATCATTTGAACATTTTCTGCCTTAGTTTTTCCATGCATAGAATAGAGATTATAATACTAACACCTTACTCTTCACCTGCCTCCCTACTCACTTATACCTTTGGATTGTTGTGAGATCCAAATAAGATAATATTTGTAAAGTTCTTAGCTCAACAGCTGGCATACAGTAGGCACTATCTAAATGCTAGTTATTGTTATCATCATTATTATTATGTGCTCCTATAAAATCATCTCTCAGTGTTCTGTACTCCAGACTGTGTAATCTGAGTACTTTAACCTTTTCTTATGTTGTCTTATTTTCCCACTCTTGAATCATCCTCAGTTTCCTTTTCTATGAAACAAAGGGGTTGGATTAGATGAATTCTTTGGTCCTTAAGAATTCTAGATCTTACCTAAATTAAATTATGTATTTAGTGTCATACCAATCAATCTACCAAAAAATTACTATTTTTTCTAGCTCCATAAAGTAACAAAATTAATTTGGAAGAACAAAAGGTCCAGAATATCAAGGGAATTAATGAAATGAAATGCTAGGGAAGGTGGTCTAGCCATACCAGATTTTAATCTGTATTATAAAGCAGCAAGTCATCAAAACTACTTGGTACTGGCTGAGGAATAGAGTAGTGGAACAATGGAATAGATTGGGTACATGAGACTCAGCAGTCAATGATTACAGTAATGTAGTGTCTGATAAATCCAAAGACCCCAGTTTTTGTGTTGAGAACTCACTATTTGACAAAAACTGCTGGAAAAACTGGGATAAAGTATGGTAGAAACTGGGCATAGACCAATATCTAACACTGTATACCAAAATCAAGTCTAAATGGGTGCACGATCTAGGTATAAAGGCTGATACTGTAAGTAATCTGGGAGAGGAAGGAATTGTTTACCTGTCAGATTTATGGAGAGGGGAAGATTTTATGACCAAACAAGAGTTAGAGAACATTATAAAATGCAAAATGTATAATTTTAATTACATTAAATTGAAAAGTTTTTGTACAAACAAAGCCAATGTAACAAAGAGAAAAGTGGAAAATTGGGAAAGAATTTTTACAACCAGTGTCTCTGATAAAGGCCTCATTTTAAAAATATACAGAGAATTGAGTCAAATTTTTAGGAATACAGGTCATTCCCCAATTGATAAATGGTCAAAGGATATAAACAGGCAGTTTTCAGATTAAGGAATTAAAGATATCTATAAGCATATGAAAAAATTCTTAAAATCACTATTGATTAGAGAAATGCAAATCAAAACAACTCTGAGGTACCACATCTCACCTGTCAGATTGGCTAAGATGACAAAACAGGAAAATGACAAATGCTGGAGAGGATGTGGAAAAATTGGAACACTAATGCATTGTTGGTGGAGTTGTGAACTGATTCAACCATTCTGGAGAGCAATCTGGAACTATGCCCAAAAAGCTATAAATAAGTGCATGCCCTTTGACTCAGCAATACCACTTCTAGGGTTGTATTCCAAACAGATCATAGAAGTGGGAGGAAGACCCATATGTACAAAAATATTTATAGCAGCTCTTCTTGTGGTGGCAAAGAATTGGAAATTAAGGGGATGCCCATCAATTGGGGAATGGCTAAATAAGTTGTGGTATATGAATGTAATGGAATACTATTGTGCTATAAGAAATGAGGAGCAGACGGACTTCATATTTACCTGGAGAGACTTATACAAACTGATGTTGAGTGAGAAGAGCAGAACCAGGAGAAATTTGTACCCAATTTACAGATACAACGTATGTGTGATGACCAGCTTTGATAGACTGGGCTCTTCTCAGCAAGGCAAGGTTATAAGACAACTCTAAAAGACTCATGATGGAAAGTGATGTCTACATTCAGAGAAAGAACTAGAGTTTGAATGCAGATTGAAACAAACTACCTGCTCTCTTTCTTTTTCTTGTTTGATTTTGTTTCCTCTTCCCCATTGTTCATTCCATTGGTTATAATCCTTCTTTACAACCTGACTAATGTCTAATGTGAAAGTATATTCAGATCCTATACTTGATTGCATGCCACCATGGGGGGTTAGGGGGCACAAGAGGGAAGGAAAGAAAATTTGAAACTCAAGGGATTGTGGAACTGAATCTTGTAAATAAAAAGTAAACAAACAATAAAGAGAAAAAATTTAAAGAAAAAGAATTCTAGATCTATTATTCTGTGATTCCTTTGGCTCTTTTCTGTTACTTCTTGGAATTTTTTTTATAGCTTTCTAGTTGTGGAATGCTAAAACATTTTTAAAAACAAGCTATTTTAGTGAGACCCCAATAGTCCTGAGTATAATGGAGGAGTTTCTAGATACTATCCATGTATTTATTTACAACGTTTAGCTCTCCTTATGCCTAGTCAGGTCCATGCTCTATTTATGGAGTTCCTCCCCTTTGAGGTATACCATTTACTCTGAATGCATCCTTAGTAACTTGACTCTAATGGGTAGTCCCACTTCACAGCAAGCATTGGGAAGGGGCTGTAGTCCTGTCCTAGTCAAGAATAAGGTGTGTTTGGGCACAGTTTCTTGGTGCTTTTACTGCAATACCAGAGGAAAGAGACATTCATACAGTATGCACCAGTCCTTCTCAGTCTGAATTGTCTCATTTGACTGGTTCTGCTTGGCTTAAGTTTATCAGGAGGGGTTGAGTTTGCTGTTCCTCTCGGCTTACTCACTTAAACCCAAGCGTATCAACATGTGGCTTGCTGGGGCCAAGATTTACATAAATATTTCTGGGCTATCTGATCGCTCTGAATATCACTCACCAGAGTTCCCAGATGTGGGGCATGCAGATAGCAATTCCACACAGAGATCACAGCTCACTAACTCAGGGATAGCTATCCAGAGGAAAGCTGTGATTCAATGTAATGCCTCTGCAAGCTGCAGAATAAGGGCCCAGGAAACATGATTCTTTTGGCATGTTAGAGAATCAGGGCAAGGAGCCATTTTGGGGGGAAGGAAAGGGAATTGTAATTTCCTTTTAATATAAAAAAAAGTTTTCTTGGAACAGGCAATATCCATCTCTCAATTAGTATTAACAGTTAATCAGAGTCTGCCAGGGCAGCAGTGCCCTCGTCTAACAGCAGGCTGCCCGTTTTATTTTTTCGATGTGGCTTAAAGATTATTTGAAAAATCTCCTTCAGGGACCTAGTGTGCAGGGAGCCACCTAGCCCCAGTCAGAGCTTAAACAGATCCAAAATACAATATTAATGATTGATGCAGAAATGCACAGTTTGGCGCTGGGGTTTAATTAGATAAGTGTTGCAGCTGTTTTCTGGTAGAGATGGCTTGATGGCACACCAAGCTATTATGGGCCTTCGCATCTATAGGACATCTATTGAAGTGGAAACGGGAGAGAGCTACTAGGAATTACAATGATGACATTCCTCTTTCTGAGCTGAAACTGAGGAGCAGCCTGATTTGTGGGAAGGTTGGGCGTTTCGCAATTAAAAAGGAGGGCTAGCATTTCCTTTCCTTTACCTGATGGATGAACTTGACATTCACCGAAACCAGATGGCCACAGCCAAGGAAAAATCTGGCAAGAAGTACCCTTACTGAACTCTCCTGGCCCATTCCACTTCACACTTACTAAATCTTCTGAGGTCTCAGACCTATCCTTCACCTTGAAAGAGCATCGTCATTTATACCCAGCCCTGTATCAGTCCAAAGAGGCAGACGAATAACTGCCAGACCACAAATCACACTTTTCTCTGGATAACTTGAGAAGAATTTAAACCAAGGTCCCCAGGGCTCTACCTCATTGTGCCAAGAGGATACTTTGATATTTAATGACAATAGCAATAATGAGAGACTTCTTTGACTGAACTGAAAATGACCAAAGAGCTTGTTATGTGCAATCCTTTCTTGACTATAGTGCTGACACTCAGATAAAGGGAACGTGGTAAGAACTATATGTGATCTAGAAACAGGATTGGGGGTGGGTTAGGGAAGAAAATAATTTATTTGGAGGCAGAAATAGTGTGGAGTGAGAGAATTCATTCTTCCAGGATTAGATTCTGAGTTGTGTGAATTTTCAAATGGCATTATTAAATTTGATTAAAAACAAACAAAAAATACAAAAGCTTTTCCATCCAATAAGAAAGAAACCTTTCCTGGATGTTTCGAGCTGTGAAATAATGAAAACAGTCACTCAGCCAACTATGAAACAATCTTTAATTGTTGATTGTCAAGAATTTCGAAATGCAAAAGGCTTTGGAATGCCAAGCATTATTCTTCTTATTATTGCCAGGAACTGGTTGGAAATGAATCTTAACGAGACTAATCCTGATCATTTATAAATCAGTTTAACTATGGAAATTTTGAATGGGCCCATCCAACCTTTCCAGTGTGAGAAAGGAACAAATGGATCATTTGCTAGAGGTGTGTTAATGCTTTCAAGTAATTAACATAATATTTAATGCACTGAAAAGGGAAATTCACTAAATGGTACCCAAGGAGAGGAGCAGCGAATTCAAGACTACTTTATAGTTAGCTTTGGAATATGTTTTCATACTTAATTTGAATGTGGGTGTGGCTGACGTGTTGAATTTTCACTTCACGTGATGCTTTTTTTTGGGGCAGGATGTTCCATCTAGTGTTTTGCTCAATTAATATCATAGATTTAGGGGCAGCTAGGTAGTGCAGTAAATAGAGCACTGGCCCTGGAGACAGGAGGACCTGAGTTCAAATCTGCCCTCAGACACTTAACACAAAAACTAGCTGTGTGACCTTGGGCAAGTCACTTGACCCCCACTGACCTATCCTCCCCCCTCCAAAAAGCAAAAAATTAAAAAAAAAAAAATCATAGATTTAGAGCCAAAAGGGACCTTAGAAACCTTTTGGTTTATCTACTTTTCGAAAAGTAGATATTCCAGTCTTTCATTTTATGCATGAGAAAGCTACTCAACCATTTGATCACAATCATACTCTGTACAACACTCCATATTTCAAAGGCAGCTCACCTATGCAAATGGATCCTATGCTCAGGTCTTTTGTGGATAAGTTTTTCCTTTTTGGAATGCAGGCTAGTCCAAAAATGAGTAAGTACCGACTGAGGAAATACAATTGGAAACAAAAGTTGCTATTAAATGGAAAGGAGGTAATATGATGTGGTGAGTTTGAACTCTGAAGACTGCTGAAGTGCCCCAGGAATATGTCTATAACTTTGTATTATAAACTACCACTTATACAGCTGCCACCTTTGTTTAGGTCCTCATCATTTTCAACTGTGCTATTGGCAATAGCCTTCTAATTGTTATTTCTGAACCAGAATCTCCTCTCTCCAATCTTACTTTATCACAGCTGCCAAATGGATGTTGTGAAAATACAGGCCTGATCATCACTCCCCTACTCAAGAAAGTCCAGTGGCTCTCTCTTGCCTTAGGATAAAATACAACTTTCAATTTTTTACTTTTAATGTCCTTCACAAGGGGTAATACCTTACTTTTCCAGGTTAATTACATGTTACTTTCCATCATGCATTCTATGATCCAGATAAACTGGGTTACTATTTGGTGATAAGACATTCGAGCTCTCTCCATGACTATTCGTTTTTCAATTATATATTATGAAATCCTTGGTTCACTTCAAGCCTCAGTTAAGGGACTATATCCTATAGGAAGTCCTGATCTCTCAATACCCTACCCAAAGAAATAAATTTTTGTCATTTATTCACTCTGTGTGTGTATATGTGTGTGTGTGCGCGCATATATGTGTGTGTACATATACATATGTATAGGTGTATATATAATATTTAATTTTCTGTATACATCCCTTCCTCCCCTCCCCCAACCAAAAAGGATGTAAGCTTTGTGATGAATGAAAACCTGGAGAGATAGTTTCTGGGTAATTAATAATTGATTCATTAATTAGGCTAGCCAGCAATTAATAAATTGATGATCAGTGGTTTCTCTTGGTAACCAAAGAAACCAAGGGAGACACTGGAACACCTAAAATCTACTCTGAAAGGGAACTCCCCTGGCAAGTGAAAATCAACCCTGTTAGGTGGATGTTTAATAAAGAGGTGGGCTAAAAGTCTTTAGCTCCTCCTGCTGAGAATGTGCCTTGATCATGAGACCCAGTAGCCTTAAGGCATCTGGGCAGGGGAAGCCATTTCCAGGCAGACCTCACCAGCTAGTTTTTCTTCATGAGGTGGATTGCCCTATTCTCTGAGGGCTTTTAGGACAGAGTTCTTTCCCAGAGCAAAGGCCCACCCAGACTGGATTATTTATACTCTGAGCAGAAATCGGGTCTCCCAGTTGGGTGGGATCCAGCCCAACTAATAAGCAAGTGCCTTGAGGGCTAGGAGAATCTTATCTGTCAGCCTTGCCCTTCAGAGATTGAGGGACCTTTTGAAGAGCTGGATTTTAACAGAAATGAAAGGAAAAGGACGGATCACAAATTAAAAATTAGTTATTAGTATAATAGTATAAGATTAATTTCTCTCAACTCCTTGAGGCTATTTTTTTTTTGTATCCCCAGTAGCTAGTACAATGTCTGACACATCAAATATCTCAACAGACTAGAATGCTGGGTTGACTTGAATGAGATGAAATTCAATAGGCGTAAATGGAAAATCTTACTAGCAATTTCAAAATATCAGTTGCTCAGTTAAAGGAGGTATGACGAAACAACAGTTCCTGTGGAGAAAAAAAAAATTTTGGTGTGTGCTTTTTGGTATAAGGTTTGTTTTTTTTTTAAACTTTATATGCCAGTTTCAGGAAGAAGAACTGAGTCAAGTGAAATTTTTTAACTTATGTGTAGGTATCCATTTGTAGTGAGAGGTTAATACACAGATTGGCTCCTCTTTAACCCCATGCAAACCTTGAAAGGTGACATGTTTTTCTTATTTCTAGAGAATAAAATATAGACTAAAATGAATGTTGTTAAAATTATTTCATCTGAATTGGTTGAACTAGACATTGTTTATTCTTAAAAGTCTTTTCCATTTATGCAACTGTGGTATGTGTATTGAATTTTCTTTTTAAAACCTCACTGTGAATGTAGCCAGCATGGTGGATAGAGTGCTGGAAGATCAGTTCAAATCTCATCTCAGGTAAGTACTAGCTATATGACCTTGGCCAAGTTAATTACTTTCTCTGTGCCTCAGTTTACTTAGGTATAAAATGAGGGGGTTGGACTCACTGACTTGTAAGGAAATTTCTTTCCAAATCAAAAGTTTCTGATCCAAAGTTTCCACTCTATTGAGTTATAGGTTATCAGGAATAACATCCTCATGTTTCAGCTAAGGGATACTAAGCCTACAGAGCTGAGAGAGGTGAGAATTAGGTAAACAGAAAGTGTTTGGTCAACAGGGATTAAACAAGAATGAAGAATAGGTATTTTGAACTCCTAAACCATCAACAATAACTTCTTCTTTCCCTAGCCCCCGACATTTTGTGACTGTTTTTCCTTTTAAGGTTGCCCTTGGCATTTAATTTAATTAGACTTCATTCATATAAAAATGTCTGCCCTTGTAGGGGAGAAGTGGAGAGTACAGTGTGTTATGTTGTGGATCTCACCCTATTAGAGATGACCCTGCCAATGGCAAATATAAAGAAGAAACTAAGAAGTAACTGCTTTCCCTCTTAGAGTATCTGTATTATTTTAATGGGCAATAGAAGTTTGTGTTGTTTCCTTCCATATGCTCTATGTAACTAAAGCTGGCTCCTGTTCCCATCTTGAGTGGATTTAACAGGTTGTCTTAGCTCCTTGTTTACCTCATGAAAGGATCAGAAGGTCACAAATTCCCATGCTGTTTCTCCAGTAATTCTAGTACCTGCTACAGATGGCTAGAGATGAACAGATGTTTTTTTTTTTTTGGTAACTAAGAAACAAAAATGCAATATACCTTAACTGAATTTTCTTAAAACCCTCTAATGATTTTTCACACATTCATCCAATCTATTTGGAATTGGCAAACATGACAATAGGTAAGCATTTTTTAAATGGAGTAGGAGAAAACTGGTCTTATGAAGTGTTTTTTTTTTAAGTATGGAACATGAAAATTAGGAAAAAACTTTTAATAGTCACTTTCTAACAATTACAATAATAACTTATAGGAGCTACACAAACATCAATCTCTTTTAAAGGTTACTTAAAATTAAAAGGTTCTTAACTTGGAGTCTCTGAAATGAATTTAAAAAATATTTTGATTACTGTATTTTAGAATAATTAGTTTCCTTTATAAATATGTGTATTCCATTTTATGTATTTAAAATAATATTCTTAGAAAGGATCCATAGACTCCATGGTCCATGACACAAAGAAGATTAAGGACCCCTTAATTAGATCAATGTCTCTGAGCCCACAATGGTGGTCCACAATGGTCCACAGACTATATTCTAAGTCTAAAACAATATTTTTCCTGTAAGCTCTTACTCCCAAAAGTCAAAGCTCTAAATCCATTCTTTTATAGATGAAGAATCCAAGGCACATTCAGAAAGGTTAAGTGTCTAAGGTCACATTAACATTAAGGAACAAAGCCAGTACTTAAATCTAAGCGTTCTGCTTCCAGTTCAAATCCAGCACTGTTTCTCCACATTGACTCTTCTTCAGAATGATTACAATTTTTTTTTTAAAGCATCACTTCTCAAGTTACTGTAAAGAAGTTGTAGAGGATAGAGTATTTCTTAGCAGTTTAGATAATTTAATTTGCTAATCAGTGATATAGTTAAGATTGGGAAATATTGCTTTGAGTATAAACTCTCGTCCTTTTTTCCCACTGCCTTATTCATCCTAAACTTGAATCTATTTTTTTGTCTTCATATCATCATGCAAGTTGGGGAAGGGAAGGACATGAGCTGGAATATTGATAGAAGTTACAGTCTGTATTCCTCCTCTCCAGTGTTTCTAATACCTTCTTGAAGCTTATATAATCTTCTAGGCAATTTGTATATCTGGGCGCTTGTGATGTAGAGGCATAATGGGAATTTAAAGGGCAGTTGAAAAAAGGATGTATGTGTTCATCTCCAATCTCAGACAAACCAGTATATATATTGACCACGTGGGGGCATTATCCCTGAGAAGTGAGGTGGGAAAAAAAGTGAATGGAAATTAGTTAACCCTTATTCAGGTATAAGTAAGGACTAGGAGACTTTCAATAAGGGTAACTCTGGAAATCTTATAGCTGCCTGTGTATCAATCAGAGAAGAATTTTAAAGCAATTAGAATGTGATAAATGCTTCAGAAGTGGATGTGGAAGAAAGATGGCATGGGAGATGTGGGACCATACTGAGGAATTAATTATAGTAGGAAGAGCTGAAAGTATCAGCAAGAGGAAGTTAGTTACCAGAATATGAAAGCATGAGAAGTTAGGCATGAGAGGTTTTTCAAATCATTACATAAGGGCAAAGGCATTGAAACCTTTCCTTACCTTGGAGTATCTGTTTTCTGGACATTAGTTCCCTACTGCTCCTGGTGTGTGAATCTGTGGTAAATTGAACTAATTTGTTTGTGGTTTGAGAATGATTTTACTACACAATTTCTCCCATTATTTGCTTTTCAATTTTGTTCCAATGAAATATTTTGTACTTTGATTCAAGGTTCCTGCCTGTGCTATGGGTGCTCGGTTCTTATTTCTTTTCTACATTTGAACCCAAATAATATGTGTGATTCCAGAGTTGAGTGGGATAACTGTTACAATGACTATTAATAACAATTAATAATAATAATTAATAATGATGTCTCATCTCTCCAGCTTTTCCTGTATTTCCAATCTACTTAACGCTCATTCTGAGTTTGCTTCTCTCTCTTCATAGTTTTAACCTTATACATTGTCATCCTTTTTCTAGGTCTTCCACTGTTCTCACTGGTCTACTTTCCAGTACTGGATCACCTTCATGATCTTTCTTTTCTACTCATACTCCTAGACCACCAAGTGCTACTGGAATAAGTCACATAGAGTAGACTGGGGCCGAAGGAAGAAAGGGAGGGAGAAAGCACTCGCTAATTGTTAGGCCCTGTGCTGAGCACTTTATGAATTTTATGTCATTTGATCCTCACAATAATCCTGGAACATTTCCTCCATTTGAGGAAATTGAGGCAGATAGTGATTAAATGCCTTTCCCAGGGTCACACAGTTACTAAGTGCCTGAAGCCAGATTTGAACTATTGCATAGTAATCTTTTTATTCATCTCTGTTGGACTCCTTATGATACTTCCAATAATGTCTGCTTCAAACCTTTTCCTTTCTCAAGCCCCCAACTCTACTTGTATTACCCTGTTCCATTGTTTTTCGGTTGTGTCCAAGTCTTCATGATCCCATTTGGGGTTTTCTTGGCAAAGACCTTCTCTAGTTCATTTTACAGATGAGGAAACTGAGACACATAGGGTTAAGTGACTTGCCCAGGATCACATAAGTAGTAGGGGTCTGAGACCAGATTTCAACTCATGAAGATTAGTCCTCCAGACACCAGGCCTACCACTTCATCTGCTGTTCCACCTAGCAAATGAGTTTGCATCCTACTTTAGTAAGAGAAGATTGAGATAATCTGTGGCAACAATCACTGCCAAATAGTTTGCTGAAATCTTGATAAATTGTATCTATTATATTACATTTTCCTACTAGTCTTTTGATACTATTACTAGAGATAAAACTAGTCTGGTAGGATTTAGCTTGGATGAAGTTATGATGAATTTTTGTGATCACTGATTTTCTTTCTAGATATTGAGAAATAATCCCAAACCATCTACGTACTAGAATTTTACTAGGAATTGAATTTAAGTTTACTGGAATCTATTTTGCAGATTCTACTTTCTTCTTTTTTAAAAAAACAAGATGTCATTTACCCATATCTAATTTTGCAACATATCTCCCATTTTCCGTATTTTTTCATACTTCCCTGATGATGCTTCAACAATTGTATCTGCCCGTTCTTTTTGTTCCCTAGGATTTAGTTTGTAATTTGAGCTCACTAAGAGCATTCATATTCTGTTTTCTCCTTACCTTTTCTGGGATTTCAATCTACTAAGAGCCAGGTTTATTCTGTCAATGATCATTCTGTCTGATAGAAAACAAGCACAATTTGAGTTGAGTAGCTTTTTCTTAACCCCATTGTCCCATTCGCTCAGGTAGTGCTCTGATTCTCCCACCCCCTTTTTCAATCTTCCTTTCCCCCCATTATGGCTATCTGTCCATTTGTTCTTCTTAGCATTCCTTGTTAATCTCATCACCTTTTTCATTTCTGACAATATTTTTAAAGTACCATGTTATGTTCTTTGAAGCGTGTTACATTACATTTGAAGCATCAAAAGGTACTAGAAAATTACTGGCATGTTCTGTCTTTACATAACTATTCCTTATTTCCATTTCTATTGTCATTACCTCAGCTCAAGTTCTAATCATCTTGAGTATAGAATATTGAAGGTTTCTTAATTCTTCTTCCTTCATTTAGTCTCATTCCCCCTACAATCAATATGGTGGCTAGTTGAATTGCTCTAATATGCTGCTTTGAACATATTACTCTCCTTCGTGATTGGTACTAACCCCCTTTCTCTTCAGTCAGTCAGTCAGTCAGTCATCAATCAATCTGCCTGTCTTACAGTCAATAAGAAATTATTATGTACTAGGCACTGTATTAGATGCTAGGGATATACAAAGAAAAATAAAAACAAACAAACCAGTCTTTGCCCTCAAGGAGCTTACATTCTAATGAAAAAGACAACATATAAATAACTAAGTACATATAAGATATATACACAATAAAGGAAGGTAATCTGAAAGGGGAAGGCATTAACTGATGGGAGTACCAGGGTAGGCCTAAGCTCATCTCTCATTATTGTTCTCCAATAATTCTTCATTCCAGTAAAGCTGATCTAGCTGATCATTGTTCACTAAACCTTCCTTATAAATTCATTTTTTTGTACATTAGAATGACTACTTCCTCTTCCCCTTTGCTACGTTTTACTCTTCCTTAAAGTTCAGCATCATGTTTCATACCCCAGTGTAATCTAACCCTCCTTTGAATTGTGGTACTTGGCATCTGTACTGATTGTTTGGGGCTTATTATATGCTATTTCATATCACCATTTATCTTGTGTATGTGTTCTGTCTCCACTGATAGGAAATAAAGAATGAGATTGAGAAGCTAGTGATAGAGTGGGAGCCAGGGATCCTGAAGAGTGGAAATGATGATTGATATTCACATCTGATTCAAGGCTTTGGGAAAAAAAATAGTAGACTATGTTTTGTGTTCTGTTCTTCTTTGAGTTTTTGCTATGTGGAAAAATTTTTGGTCTGCTCAAGAGGCCACTGGGAGCAGCTGAACTGTCTGGCTGCTAAGAGATCAAAGTAGGAGTGATGTGAACTGGATAGTTGACCTATTTGGACAGTGAAAATCACTTGCTATTTATGATGGGTTTATCCTTCTGAACGTAGTATCCTGAGTGCTTTAGCTATTAACCCCTCCCCCCTAAAAACTCCCCAACTTCCTGTTTTTACCAGTGTGACTTATTGTTCCCAGGTTCTATTACACTTTGGACTACGGTCCTTGCTGGCATATTTGTTTAGCACTTAGCTTTTCCATGATTCAGTCTCTTAAATTATTTCTCCTTCTCCTGATTTTTCCATTTGAGTGTGATAAAGTAGAAAGACTGCTTAGGCTTATAGTCTTTGCACTGACACTTCATAGTTTTGCATGTGTGCAAATAATTAAACTAAACACTTCTCAAATGTCAATATCTTCATCTATAAAAATATTATAAAATCTAATAAGTTATTTACCTACTTCACAGAGTTGTTAAGAGGAAAGTATTTTGTAAATCTTAATGTGCTACCAGAGGTAGTTTGTCAGGTGAAGGACCTAATGCATTGAGAAGTTTAGATGACATATTTCATTTCTCATGTAATTAAAATGAGTTTCATGATTAGAAGTGAGGACTCTAGGTGACAAGGATTCTTCAGATGAAAGTACAATAATTCCCCATTGAGATATAATGGTATAAAAGTGCAGTGGATTATGAAAATGTACAGTGAAATTTTCCTTGATATCTAACACTCTGATTCTAAAGATTCCATTGTTGTCTGTTGACCCTAAATTGGAGCCTACCCTTTCTGCTTTGCTTTTCTGTTAATCTGCAAGGGAAGCATGTATTTCACTGTTCTCTTTAAAGGCAATTGATTTCAAGGTACTGGTATTATTAAAGTATATTTAGAAAGAAAATATAATCTTGTAGGGAAATGTAATAAATAAAACCTCTCCCTTCTCCCTTCCACATTCTGGCTTCCCTGGCTTCAGTTTGCATGTTGGCTTACCCACTAGAATGTGATCTCTTTGAAGTCAGGGACCATATTTTGCCCTTTCTTGTATCCCCAGAGCATAGAACAGTACCTGACCCATAGTTATATTTAATAAATTCTTCTTATTATTTTTTATTCTTATTTTTATGCAATTTTCCTCTTTATTTTTCTTTAATCTTCCCATATTCTCTCTTTTCAGATAATCTTTCAGATAATCTAGAGTTTTAACATTGTGATCTCTTACACCCCAAAATACTAGACCATCTCTTTGTAGGAAGGAGTAAATGCCTTACTGTTGTAAGATCATTTTAATGGCAAGGAAATGATCATGTTCCAAGACCAGTAATTACAACCTATTCCTCACTGGCTTCCTTCATTGCTTCCAGCATGGCTCCCCTGCAGTCAAGCCTTTTCATAGCTGCCAAAATCATCTTTCATGCCCGCTGCTTTGACAATGTCACCCCTATCATCAAAACCCCATAGTGGCTCCCTATTACCCTTCCCACCCATGCCAAAAACCTTACCCTGACATTCAAGATCCTCTGTTGGGCTGCCTCAAACTATCTGACTTTTTGGCTCTGAGGTCCAGTTCTTCTCCTCTGATGATGCTAATGTTGGCATGATCTTTTTGGCCAACTTTTCTCAAGTTTTGACTCTGGGCCTTTAATTTAACATATATTTATTGAGGGCCCAAAATACTCTCCTCCTTTCCTTTCCTAAAACTCCCAAACCTCTCCTCAACCGTCTTAAATGACTATCTCATCAAATTCCTTAGAGACTTTCAGAATTAACTGGATTGTAGATTTGGACTCCCTGCACGTTTTTCTTTACAAAGGCAAGAATTTTAATAGGAGGGAAATAGAAATCTATGGCTCTATGGGGAATTTAGTTGATTGATAATGAGGAAACTTTTTTTATATGTAATGCTTTGTACTTACCAAGGAACCTATTATCTGGAAAATAAGATAACTTATTGAAATTGGGAATGATATTTAGTCATTTAATAGTTCAACTTTTGGAAGCAGTAGGATTATATTCATTTGTTTAAATGTTGCATCCCTCCTAGGAAGAGTTTAGTTTCTTGGGGGCAGGTGACCACATTTAGTTTTTTCTAGGTATTTCCCCTACCCCAGTGCAACACTTTACACATTTTCATTTTTGAGGGGAGAGGCATAGAGGGGTCTGGACTAATCAATCAACAAATATTTATTAAGCAATTACTGTGCTTGGTGCTAAAAGGAAGGAAAAACAAACATTTCCAAATGCCTACAATGTCTCAGGCATTGCACCAAGTGCTTTACAAATATCTAAATATCTCATTTCATCCTCATAACAAACGTGGGAGGTATGAACTAGTATTATCCCCATTTTACAGTTGAGGAAACTTAGGCAAATAGAAGTTGAGACTTTCCTAGGGTCACACATTAATAGGTATATCTGAGGCCAGATTTGAACCTAAGCTTTCTGACCCTGGGCCAGGTGCTCTATTGACTGTATCACCTAGAAACTTACCAATATAATATAAGTAAAAACTAAGTACAAAGTAGATTTGGAGTGGGAGAGTCATGCCAGCAGCTAGGGGAATCAGAAAAGTTCCTATGTTGAATGGGCTGACCAGCAGGTTTTTCAGATTGGCTGGGGTACACAAAGGGTAGTAATATGGAATAAACCTGGAAAAAGAGCCTGGAGACAGGTTGTGGAAGGTTTTTAAAAGCGAACCAGAGGTTAATCTTAAAGGCAATAGGGAGCCACTGGAGACTTGAGAAGGAGTGTTCTAATCAAACCTGTGTGTTAGAAATACAAGTTTGGCAGCTATATAGATTAGAGGGCATAGAGACTTTGGGCCAGGACACCAATTGAGAAGGTATCACAATAGTCTAGGTGAGAGATTGTGAGTCTGAAGAATCGATTTATCAGGCATTTATTAATTGTCTGCACTGTACAGTGTACAAATATGAAAGTGAGACAGTTTTGACCTAAGGGACCTTATGTTTTACCATAGGAGTACAACATGTATTAGAAGAGGAGGAAAATAGGGAATTATATAAAGAGATTGATGTGAACATATAGAAATCTCTTTAACTAACTTAGATTTTACATTTTTGATACAAATTTTATTTTATAGATTTTTTGCTTTTACATCATATTCATTTCTAAACACATTCCTTTCTCTACTACCTAGTAAATCTTTCTTATAATAAATATTAAAAATGAAAATAGGGGATAAAAGGAGTAGAGCAAAACCAAGATATTGACTATCTCTGATGGTAGAGTCAATGTTCTACATTCATATTCCCCTACTTTTTCAGTGAAGGGAGTGAGGTGCATTTTCTCAATTTTTCTTTGGGACCAAGCTTAATCAATACAATTATATAACACTTAAATCCCCTTTTCTTCTTCTTTGCATTTATACCACTCTCAGTGTATAAATTAATTTCCTGGTGTTATTTTTTGCTGACTTTATTCTGAATCAGTTTATGTAAGTCTTTACAAGTTTCTCTGAATTTTAAAAATTCTCTGTTTCTTACAGTGCAGTAATATTCTAGTATATTCATATGCTATAATTTGTTTAGTTATTGCCCAGCTAATAGCACTTTGTTTCTAGTTCTTTGCTACCTTAAAAAAGCTATTATGAATATTTTGGTGTATGTGGGACTTATCTTTCTATTTTTGACTTTTTTTTGCCATTTACGCTTAGCAGTGGAATATCTGGGTGAAATTGGTATAGCCCTAGTAGTCATTAAAAAAAAATTCAAATTGTATTCCAGAATGGCTGGGCCAATACATAACTCCAACAACGGCTTATGAGATGTCTATTTTCTACAGTGTGACTATCTCCTCCAGCAATAACTATTTACATCTTTTGCTAACTTTGTCAATTTGCCCAGTGTGAAATGAAACCTCAGAATTGTTTTGATTTACTTTTCTCTGGTAGTGATTTCGAGTGATTTTTCATATTGTTAAAAGTTAGCAATTCTTTTGAGAACTGCTTCTTCCTATCCTTTGTCCACTTATTCTCTGGAAAATTGCTGTTGGTCCAATGTGTTAGTGTTTATATATCTTGGGTACCAGATTTTTATCAGAGGTCTAATGCAAAGATTTTTACCAATAAAAAAAAAATCCTCTTTATCCTATCTTAGTTGCATTAATTTTGTTCATACAAATGCTCAATTTCATGTAATTGACATGATCTTTATAAAAATTCTTTTTGTGACCTCAATCAACAGGTATATATAAAGTATCTATTATATCCCAGTGAAATGGGAATGTAAATTTTTAAGATCTTCCCTGCCCCTAGGCTAAAGTGCACCTGGAGCCTGGGGTGGGAGGCTTGTTTTTCAGTAGATACTTTTTGATTGGGCAGTGAGTCAATAAGGTTGTTACATTTTCTGAGCCAGGAGAAGGCTATATAAGCCCTGATGTGTAGCTTTGTTTTGGGACTCACTTTGAGAAGTGTTCTGTGATTTGATCAGATGAAACTCTGGGAAGCCGTTGCTGCTACAGACCCCCCCCCCCCCCCCGGCTTTGAAAAACCCAGATGTTGATTTGCTGTGGATGTAATGGTTGGACAGTTTGGAAAACTGTCTACTTGATCTGTTTCTCTGTCTTGATAATTCTGTCTGTATATTCTGAAGTTTGGGGTGCTGACCTTTTTCCCCTTAACTAGGTAAACGATACATATTTGACTGATTAAAGTAAGCTTGTTAACCCATTTTGAGTTGATTTCCTCTATCAAAGCAGATCCAAGAACCTGTGTTGGCAGCATACCCTGGGGACACTGGGGTGCTTGCCAGACACTGAAATAGGAACTGAAGATATAAAGAAAAAATTCAAACAGTCCCTGTCTTCAAAGAGCTTATTCCTATAAGAAGAAAAATATGTACACATGAAAGTAAATAAAAATATATATTGAATAAATACAAGTCATTTTAATTTTGGAAGAGGTACTAGTACTGACTAGGACCAGGAAAGATTGCATGAAGAAGGTGGTATTGATCTGAACATTGAAGGTAGGAAAGGATTCCTTTATCACTTATTTGGTAAAAAAAAAATCCACACCAGCTGGCATTGTGAAAAGTACAGATCTTGTTCTCTTCTAATTCTTTTATGATATACTAACTTAGATGTTTAAAACACACAATAGAAGCAAAGGCAGGTAATTGAGGATGAATTAAAAAGTATGACATGGTCCTAAAGATTAGTTTTCAGGAGTGTTTTAAAAGTTAGAATGAGTCAAAGATGTCCAGGAAAGCTAAAGAAAAAAATTATTTGTATTAGATTGAGTAAAAGAGAATCAGTGAAGGGATTGGCCCCCTGCTTAAGTGGTTGGAATGTTAATAATAGAATGTAGAGAGAAGACAAAGTAACTTAAATTTTATTTCATTTTTACCTGCCAAGAAGAATTATCTTTGAACTAGAAAGGACAGAAGAGAAATGGCTAATATGGAATTGAAGACCAAGATAAGTACTGAATTAATAAAAGGGAAACAAGTTGTTAGGTAAAAATAAATTGCATCCCAGTGTACTGAAAAAACTTGAGGATATTATTGTTGGATAGTATGGCAAAATAGTAATGTGGATACTCTTGTCAGTTATCTTAGATTGAATGAGAACAGAAGAAGTACCATAGGAATGGAGAAAAGAAAATATCCTGATTTCAAAAAAGGGTGGAGTGTAGAATGTACACATTATAGGAGAGTGAACTTGACTTTGATTCCCAGCAAATTCTAGACTACATGATCAAAGGAAGGTTAATGAACTTCTAGAAATGGAAGTCGTGATCAAAATGGTATGCAGAGAGAAAGAATCCATAGATTCATCAAAATCAGGGCATGCCAGAATAATCTTTCCTTTTTTTTCTTTCTTTCTTTCTCTCTCTTCCTTCCTTCCTTCCTTCCTTCCTTCCTTCTTTCCTTCCTTCCTTCCTTCCTTCCTTCCTTCCTTCCTTCCTTCCTTCCTTCCTTCCTTCCTTCCTTCCTTCCTTCCTT